>NC_139346.1:140774602-141025004 GCF_055883805.1 Amblyomma maculatum
AAAAATGGGTTCAAATTTTCCCCACAGAAAACAGTGGCAGTAATGTTCTCGCTGAAACGAGGTATACAGATCAATCCCAAGCTACACCTAAATGGGATTGAGTTGCCAGTAAAGAGCGAACATAAATTTTTGGGTGTAACGTTCGACAGAAAACTAACATTCCTGCCTCACATAAACATCCTAAAGAGGAAAGCCATAAAATCTCTAAACATACTGAAGGTTCTCTCTCAGAAACATTGGGGGTCTGATAGGGCGTGTCTTCTACATATATATCGATCTGTTGTGCGGTCTAGCTTGGACTACGGGTCCATAGTCTACGGGTCAGCTAGACCATCATATTTAAGGAAATTGGACCCGGTACATAACCTAGGCTTACGCCTTTCTTGTGGCGCTTACAGAACATCCCCTGTTGATAGTCTGTATGCAGAGACGAACGAGCCTCCGCTGAAAGATAGAAGGGCTTCACTCACATGTGCTTATGTCCTTAGAATCAGATCACAGAAAAAACACCTCTGCTATCCAATAGTCTCAACATGCCGCTCACGAGTAATTTTCACAAATAAACCACAAGCAACGAGGCCACTGATAATGCGTTTCGAAGACATTTGCAGTGAGCTAGAAATTCTGGACACCTTGCCCGACACTGCACCAAAAAACAGGCCCCTACCCCCATGGTACAAACTTCCAAATGTCTGTGATCTCACTCTAACACGCTTCAACAAAAGCCAAACTCCTAAAGAACATATAATACAAGAATTTCGCACAATAAAAGAAAAGTACAGTAATTATACAGAGTTTTATACAGATGGATCAAAAACTTCTACTTATGTTGGCTGTGCCGTAGTTGAAGAGAACTGGGAACAAATAATTAGGCTTCCTCAGTGCGCATCAATTTTTACAGCTGAATCTTATGCTATCCTGACAGCTGTAGGAAAAATAGTGAATGAAGGCATTGGGAACAGTGTCATCTACACCGATTCGTTGAGTGTACTGACGGCTTTAAATCACAGAAATGCTGCCATGCCTCTAATCGGTGACATAATACATAATGTAAAAATGATCACAACACAAGGACATAACATAGTGTTCTGTTGGGTCCCTAGTCACGTAGGCATTGACGGCAATGAAAGAGCAGACAAATGTGCTGCACTTGCCCACAACAAATTGATTCAGAAAGCAAACATACCACATAGTGATTGCTTGAAATTAATAAAACATAAACAGATGAATAAATGGCAGTCCAGATGGCACAACCAAGAAAATAATAAGTTGCGTCTCATAAAGCCTGTACTAGGAGAATGGAAATCGAGCACACATCAACAACGTTTTATGGAAGTGATAGTATGCCGTCTTCGTATTGGACATACTCATCTTACACATAACTTTCTGCTAATGAAACATAACAAACCGACCTGTGAAGAATGCGACGAGATACTCACTGTAAACCACATTCTAATTACATGCTCAAAACTTGAGGCACTACGGAGAAAACATTTTACTATATTTTACAATCATACCATCCCATTTCATCCCACCTTGCTTTTAGGAGAAAGAGCACTTGTAAACCTAGCATCTGTTCTCAGTTTCCTAGAAGAAGGAAACTTTTTAAATAAACTATAGATTTAACATTAACCTTGCTCTTGGCGCATGATAGCCTTAGTTGCTTATGCGCCATAAAACCCAACACAACACAACACACATACAGTATGCAGCCTCAGTAACAGCCCGTAAAGGCGGCGGCGCTGGAATGTAGCAATATGGCAGACTCCAGGTATCGAAACAAATTGTGTATAGCTAGCTAAAGAAGGTTTGATGGGTGCTGGTCTATAGCTTTAAAATATATATCACTCTATTGACATATGAAGGGAATCATATAGTTGCCACTTTTTATCCTCATAGACATACAGTAGTCCAGCTAGCTAAAGGTTTGATGGGTGCTGATCTATAGCTTTAAGTATAGATATTGGTCTATAATGGCTATCTGGAGTGTAGTCTGCTGAGGCACCGAGCAGCATGCTGATCTTGCTGCTTTCTTTTAGGTCCTGCCTTTGCCGATTGCCTGCTGCCTAAGTTCACCTTGCTGTCTACCAGCTACTTGCCGCATGATCAAGGACCGAGCAGCGGACAATGCACGGTGCAACTAAGCCACGTATTTGGCCGCGTCAGCGATAACATTCGTCGCTTGATGTCCAAGGCAGCGATGACGTCAGGAGCCTGGAAGGAGCCTAAGCCTACAAAACAAAGAACCAAACGATGCTGGAGTGCAGTCTTGTGGGGCACTGATCAGCTTGCTGGTCTAGCTGCTTTCTTCTGGTAAGAGGCCTTTCAAGTGGGATGAGACGTTCTTGTCTCTGCTTCACTGGACTGCATTCCTGTATCGAAACATGCCGCCGCACAATTGCACGAATTGTTCAAAGTTGCTTGAAAACGGTCAAGACAGCGCATCATGTGCTAAATGCAAGAAAGCATACCACATCGGTAAATGTGCGGGAATGACTAAAAAAGCTGTCAAAAAATTGACATCGCGTAAAATTGACCACTGGTGTGACAGCTGTAAAAAGCAGGAATCAGATGAACAAACATCAGAAAGCAGTGACGCAGAATTCAGTGGGAAAAGGAGGGGGAAAGAAGAGTGAAATGGGTCATGTAACAAAACTGATTGAGATGGTTAGCCAAAAGATGGTTCTAGTTTTGGTCCAACTGGAGAAGCTGGAAAAAAAAGGTAGACACACAATGCACGCCAACAGCAGGAATAGAAGCCTCAATAAAACTCCGGTTGCATAAATATGACCAAGTTATGGCCACCTTGGCATGGCAAAAAAAGGATATTGTAGAACTAAAAACCACATCAGCAGAGCTGATGCAGATTTCAGAAAAGGATGCCAAAATCCCAAGACTGAAGGAAGAAGTTGATGGTTTGGTTTGTGAGGTTTAGCGTCCTAAAGCGACTCCGGCTATGAGAGACGCCATAGTGGAGGACTCCGAGCATGCTGAACAATACTCGGGGCGGAAAAATGTTGAGCTGCATGGCGTTCCCTATAATCAGGTCAAAGATCTGTACAAAGTTCTGCGGGACTGAGCGCAAAGCTATAAATAGCAACAGTCCAGCGTCACTTCCTTGAAGCTGTTCACAGGCTAAAAGAGCAGAAAGATAAGGTACCCCCAATCATTGTCAGATTTAAAGATGTAGCTGATTGTGGCAATTGGATCTCGAAGAAACATGCACTGCAGTCTGATGACATCTACATAAATGAAAACTTGACACGAGCACAAAAGAAGTTGTTTTGGCTGAGCAGACAGGAGCAAACAGCAGGGTTATAAATATGTCTGGATGCGCAGTGGGAAGGTTTTTTTGCAAGGCGGCAAGAAGGAAGTACTGCTATCAACATTGCAACGGAAAGTGATTTGGAAAAAATAAGCTAATGGCTGAGTTGATATCATTTTCTGACTGGGATTCTCACCTAAACCAGGTTTTAAAAGAAGGGTTGATGCAGGATTCAAGTTTGTTGCATGTAAACATACGTACCATAAACAAAAACTGTGATCAGCTATGTGCTTATGTAGATAGCCAGCAGAAAAAAGGTGCAATTATCCTAACAGAGGTTAACCTAGATGCAACCCAACAAAACATTTACAGCCTTGTTGGGTACTCGTTACACTTGGTGTCAAGAAAACAGAAAAGGAGGAGGAGTGATCGTTTTGTTGTAGTGATAACTGTAATCTGCTGATAAATTTTTTTAAATGTGCAAGTATTTCTGGATTCTGAATTTGCTCCCTGGCATGATTACGGACAAGCATTTACAAAACTGTTTCTCCATTCAGCATCCGGCTCTGCCAAGTAATAAAAATACAGTAGACTTGCATTAATCGTGAGATATCAGTACTGCGCAAACGCCTTCCGCGAAACTAATGGTGAAAATAACCTCCTCCTGAGTGCACTGAGCTCATACAAACATTGTGCTCCACTTAGGAAAAAAGCTGCAGCTCAAGTCGTGAAAGAACAGAGTCAAGGTTGGGTTGCATCTTTTAACCCATCGGTTTTTGCCTGTTTACACACTTTCGGATAGTTTGGTTTATGGGGTTTAACATCCCAAAGCGACTCATGCTATGAGAGAAGCTGTTGCTATGAGTTCCGAAAATTTTGACCACCTGCAGTTCTTCAACATGCACAGACATCGAATAGCACACGGGAGTCATGCTTTTCGCCTCGATCGAAATGCGGCCGATATTCAATTTGCAAGTTCCGTAGACGTTGCAGCCACCGTGCGGCCGACGAGCGAAACGATCCAGTGGTGGCTGTCAGCAGCGGGAGTTCGCGGAGTCTCTCTCCGTGCGTAGGTGGTGCGTCCATTTGAACAACTCTCTTTGTGCTTCGGTGGAAATGGAGAAAAAGTCTGGAAGTAAGCGAATGTGTAGTGTGCCGCAGTGCACAAATAGAGGTGTCATTAATCAGATTAGCCTGCACTCATTCCCCAGCGACGAACATTTGAAGAAGGAATGGGGTATAAAGCTCTAGATCGGAAAGGCCGTGACGCGGGAAATGAGTCTGCAGCGTACATTTCATAGACGACGATTTCTTCTGGAGCCGTACAGGTAGTAGATGAATTATTTTTTTGCCTTCGGTCAAATGTGAACGTGTCTGCTCGCGCGATTCATTTTTTTTTTTTTTTTTTTGTGATTGGTGTACACCTTTTGAAAATCGTTACACAGCACATGCCAGCAAGCACGCAATGTTTACATGCGGAAAGGATCCACCTGAGCTCTGCGTGTGGTACTGATAACGCATAGCTATTTCTGCTCATTTCTTGAAACAAATGGTACAATAACCAAGCTTATTCTGGTGGCAGCCGACTCGCCAGAGTGAAATTCTCTTGGCCATTGCCTCCGATGAGCTCCTCATTATTTCAACGTAATTTATTGGTTTTTTTAAGGCTGGTGATTGCCCAACACTTTGTACAGTCGAACCCAGATATATCGAACTCGAAGGGAATTGCGAAATAGTTCGATATATCAATAATTCGATATACAAAAATCGGCTTGTGACGGCATTACGATGCGAAAAAACGATACCGTATTTGTCGCGTAATGAACCCACTCGCATAATGAACCCACCCTCCACTTTTGCACCCGAGAATTTGAAAAAAAAATGCGTTAAGGCCAGCTCGCTCACATGCAAGCGATTGAGCGATCTCAGCGACAGAGCGAAAAATTTCAAACTTGTTGGAACTGCGTCCCTCTTGCCGCTTGAGCCACTGGGACAGCCCAATACAAGGTTTCTGTGTCCCTGCGGCAGAAATCGCGAGCGTTTTCGCTTGCATGTCGATGGCGCGCGTCACTGTTTCGGTCGTCGCATCCGCAGCTTTCATGGCAGTGTGCCAAGGTGCTGCGCAGCGATAACGTCAGGGCGCGTCTTTTTATAGCTCCTCCGGTGGCGGGAAGCGAACTTGGCAGAGTGCCCGTGATGGCTTGATTGCACAAGCCTGGTTCGATTTATCACGCCGCGCTTGGGGCGGTCGTCATGATCGCAGCAGCAGACCGCGTGCTTTCGTTGATTCATACATGCAAAGATAAACGGCTCCCGCCAAAAAAAAAAAAGCCAGCCGCCATATCTTACGCCGTACAGCACAACGATAAGAAAGGATGACAAAAAAATAAAAAACAAATAAAAAAAACAACAGAGAGCTGCCACAACGTTCGTAGGCGCCATAGCCACGCTGGAGAAAGCGTCCGATGTCTGTCTGAAAACGGGCTGAGCTGGCTTGGCGCATGCGTAGCGCGTGCTGAAGGAGAGAGATAGCTCGGCAAAAGAATGGGCACACCCACGCACATGGCTTGCAAACGTCATGTGTTGGCGTGCAGGAAAGATGCGCGCGCCTTTGGGGAATGGGTGCGGCACCGTACAGAACTGTCCCCTCTCATTCCTTCAGCGCGTGGCTTGAAAACGTCACGCGGCAAACGGCCAAGGGTGACGCGATCGTCTTTGGGGAAGGCACACTTTGCGTGGTGCGGAGTTCGATATATCGAACGACCGGTGAAATTGAGTTCGATATATGTCGCGGCTTTCCTATACTTTTACATGGAATTTTCAAGGGGATATTCCATGAGTTCGATATAACCAAAATTCGATATATCCGGGTTCGACTGTAGTACTATAGTGATGAGTTCGAAAGTAATCGCTTGAGCTCGAGTGCTGTGTAGAGCGCCTAGCATTTAGTGGGACTTGCATTTCCACACACTGCGCCATGAGAGCATATGCAGTCACTTTCATCACTTTTCTCGGCTATGGAGGAGTTCACTCACGCAACTCGGTGCAACCGAAAGCGCAAGCAGCGACCAGTAATTTTTTTTTTCTGAGTGCTTAGAAGCGGCCCGCAGACCGCTTGAAGGTCTAGTCTAGTCTTTGACCGTGAAGCTGCACGAGTGTCCTGTTTCAAACTACACAGTTTACTGCTACTAAGCTATTCCAGGAGAATCATGGGCAGGGAAAAGCAAAACGGCTCATCAGTTCGCCGGCCAAAGCAGTGAATTTGATGCGAGTGCCATGAGAATTGCAGCTTTTATCGGCTGGCAGCGCTTGAGCGCTATTTCTTTTATTGCCATTTATGGAAGTCACCAATTTTTTATACATTTTGTGTAACCCAGCAGAAGCAATTTTGTGTGACTATTGACAAGTTCTAACGACTTCTGACACGTGGATAGTGTAACAACTGAACGATGTCTTTTAACAAATGTGTAATTTGCATTTTGCAACACAGACCCAAAGGTATGGACACCTGTTTGGAAGAGGTTGAAGACTGCCATCCCGCCACAGTGCCTGCCATTAAAGGGCCATGACCGCCTTGATGCATCTAGATCTCAAGCATCAACAGCCCGTTCTGCATGAGCTGCTGCCAGGGTTTGTCGAAGTTTTTGATTTTAATCATGTTCATTTCTTGGATAACATTTCTTTTGCCTTATTTAACATAAGCAAACAATTATGAGCGCCTAATGAGCTGCAGATTACTGCACCTGTTAAAAATTATGATACTGATTGCTGTCATTGCAATTGATATTGCAATAAGCAGAATTCCTGGTTCATAAGAAATTTGTATATTTGTACTTTTAGAGGTTTCCCCCAAAGACAAAAGCATTACGAAGCTCAATTTTTCACCACTCAAGCCAGAAGAAGGAGAAAACGGTCGAGAAGAGGATGTGCAGGTAATCTTTCTGTTGTAATTTTGCATGAAAATGGAGAGAGAAAATGCCACCTCTTTTTAGTATTGCTCAATAATTACTGTGAGCATGAGGCTATGTAATCCCGCTCAAGTACATCTGGAGTAGTGTATGTGATACATTCCTTTCAGGGTCTCATATTTTTTTTCCCATACAGATGCCCGAGGACGCACAGCAGATGCTGTCAGGTGGAGGCTTCTCTGACGATGCAACAACCAGATCAGTACCTGCAGAGAGATGCTATTGATGCTCTCCTAGCACTTTCAGTGTGGAATGCCCAAAATGACAAGAGAGTACAGGTTAACACCGATTCTTTCACTAAAAAGACTAAGCTTGTAGAACTGCTAGTTGCAGATTCTGCTGTACAGGCATTTACAGGTGTAGCAACAATGCCCAGCCTTCTCTCCATATCAAACGAGGTAGCTCTTCTAGACACAACAGTTAGCGAGATGACTGTGTTTGTACTGGTTGTCCTCGTCTGTTCGCTTGAAGACCTGCCTGTGATTCGCATGTCTTGCCACATTGTTTGCAATGAGCAAGACAACTATCCACAGACTTTTTTATTCTACTGTGCGCAGTCTTGCAGCTGTACTTGAGGCTACAGTACCATGGCCCACAAAGAATGAAATCTCAAAGAACTTGCCACGTTGTTTCGAGGCTTACAAAGAAGTGCGTGTGGTGCTGGATTGCACAGAAATTAAAATTGAAAAGTCCCACTCCTCTTCATGTCGGATTTTGACATATTCCCACTATAAAGGATGCCACACAGCAAAAGTGCTCATAGGTGTTTCGCCAGGTGACATGATAACGTTTGTCAGCAATGGCTCTGGCGGCAGGGCCTCGGATAAAGCATGTGTGCAGAAGTCTGACGTTCTAACGAAACTAAACAGCTATGAGGATGGCGTCATGATTGACAAAGGTTTCAAAGTAGATGACATGTGAGCGGCCTAGGACTGAGGGTTGTGCAGTCTCCTTTTTTTCACCACCAAGCACAGTTCTCAGCAGAAGATGCTAAGAAAACAATCAGTATTACTAGGGCACGTTTGCATGATCAACGGGCTATTCAAAGGATGAAAGTTTTTAAAGTGCTGAAAGGTCCTGTCCCATGGGAAATGGTGGGCGTACTTGATCAAATGTTTGTCATAATAGCAGGGATAGATAACCTGTCTGCCCCAATACTGGCCGAGGAGAGATTCGTCAATGGTAATTGGCTGTAACGATGATGCTTGCGTTGTGCATGCATCTGAAAATGTGATTTGCTACTTATATTTATGTAGCACCACGCCTTCACTTGCACCACATATGACTGTGTAATACTGATCTATACGGTAGGACATGCAGTGGTCACTGATCTGCACCAGGAAAGGGATAAGTAGAAAAATAAGGTTATGTTGAGGCACATTTGGCAAGTACTATCAGATCATGAACTACAGGCTATGAGTATCTGTCAAGAAAGTATGTAATAGCTGTACCTTACCAGTACTCGCCTGTGGTACAGAAACGGGAAGGCTTACAAAAAGATTTCAATTTAAATTGGTAACCCTTTCCTGCCCGCACACAACCATCCCGATAAATAACATTTTTTTCCTGCTATTATTTGTTTGTGTGGGCTTCTCAACTTACCTCCATCATCAAAGAATGCAAATATTTACTTCATCATGTTCAAAATGAACCCACACTTATGTGTGGGCTGGGCTTTTATTAGTACGATATTCAGTACAATGAAAGAAATGAGTGCATGTGATTTTGCACCCCTCAACTGGGGTATGGAATGCTTTAAAGCAGTTCCTCCGCTTGTCAAACAAAGGTAGACATCACACTTCGTACAACGCGTGCGACTTCTTGACAAGCAGCCAGGCTGCCTGCAACACCTAGCATTCTTGATAGGGTCAACCACTGGAAAATGATCAAACCCATCTGTGCGCTTGTCCACACCAGGAATTCTTGCCACCCTGATGGCTTTGCCAGCTTGCTTGTCGTCAATGAAATCGCCATCAGCACTACCAGACCTGCACCGTTTTGGTGATGCACATAGTGCTTCACCAATAGCCAGACAAAAATCCACAAGCTCCATTACTTCACTTCGCTTGAAGTTGTTTCCACTGCAGTCCGCTCGATACTCCATCCAGGCGTTCACAATGGCCAAGTCCACCATGTGGAGACTGACTTTCAGAGTCCATTTCTTTGTTTTGATCGATATGCAGTAGTATTCCATTAGCTGGTCCCAAACATCAACCCCTCCCATGAATGAGTTGTACCTGCGGACAGCTGCCGGTGAAGGAGCGTCAATATATTCCTTCATTTTCTTGGACCAGCGCTTCACTGTTTCAACTGGACTTGCACCAATCCATGTAGAAGCAATAGTAAAGGACTTACTATCTTTCCATTTCACAACAACCACCTTTCCATCGGCTCTTGCGAATTCTTGGGAGTCACCTTGCTTCATCGCCGCGTCACTTTTGAAATGAACATTTCTGACACGGTTTAACATGATAGTACCTGTTCCGTCAATGCCCTTCTCGATCAGTGCATCCAAAAGTGGAATGGTAGTAAAATACCTATCGAAGTAGACAGATGACTCCTTTGGCAGTGTTTGCACAAGCCTGAGGACAACGTTTGGACCAAGTCCAAGAGCAGTACCTGCAAGGGGTGTTAATTTCCCTTGGTAGACTTCAAAGTCCATCACCAGTCCAGCAGAAGTAGTTAAAACTAAAGTTTTTCAAGCCAAGTGGCCTTGGCTTTCCCTTTACATACTGTCGAGGAGAGCACCTACCAGTGAACGGAATGATCTGTTCATCATTGGAGTAACTGGCAGGTGTTCTCTGTAGCTCGAGGCAGCGGTTACGTACAGCATCAATGATTGGCTGCACTTTCCACAGTCGGTTCTCTGTTGGATTCTCCGGAGGTGTTTCGGTATCCACAAAATGTAGGCATGTTCGCAGGGTTTTAAATTGCTCACGCGACATCACGTCGGTCACTTGTTCCACCTTGTAGCTCCTCCGCCAATACATGTGGATATTTGGAAGGCGGATGCAACCCATGATAACATGCATACCAAACAGTTGGCGGATTTTCTGCGAGGTCGCCTTCAGTATTTTGCTTGTGGTTGACAAGCAGTAATTACTAGTTTTCTCTGAAGCGTCTTCAAAGAAAGGCTCATCAAAGTACTGCGAAAAGTACTGAAGCGGCGTACGCACGTTGGGCAGGACATTCTGATCATCATCACAGGGAGCTCGCAACTTCTCCTGAAAAGTCTCCTCCTTCCACTCGACCTTGCCTGGTGGCTGATTTTGTGCTGCAGATGATGAACTCTGCATGGTCACGACTGTAGCATCATCACGCAATGCCTCACTTTGTTCATCTTCGTCATCACTGCTTGCAACTTGGCGCTCGGGTAACTCCCAGTCTGGGTCGTCGTCGTCACTAATGCATTCAATATCAGAAGATTCCAACATGTTCAAAATTTCTTCCATGTCATCTTCATTTCCTGGATTGAAGATCCCTGGAGAACAAATGTAAAACAATATTAGCAAGCGCCAACCATTTCTCCTCGCAAAAAAAAAACGACTTTAAAAGAGCAAGCGGCTAGCGTTCGATGGCTGCGTTCCGAGAGCTCCCTAGTCACATCTGCCCAACCCACACGTATGAGTGGGTGGCACATCGCGAAGCCCTCGCTAGTTGTTTTCGGCGCAATCATGCCTATTTCTTTTACAGATGTATTCTTTGATGAATCAGTAAGCATATTTTATAATGACATTGCCTTACAAACGCGAATAATCAATACTATCAGCTACTTACGTCTCTGTGCCGGCGGCCGCTTGCTCCGGCTGGGTTGCGCCATCTTTAAAATGCTGCGGTGGTCCCCCTGGAGGCTCGTTTGCGAACTAGCCATATTGGTTAATTGAGGGAAACCCCCACAAACGTGGTGGTTGGGCTGGAATGTGCGTGGGGCGTGCAAAGTAGCCGGAAAAAAAAAATTTTCTGCACCCACACGTATGTGTGGGCAGGGCAGGAAAGTTGGTAAGCGTAATGTTGAGCCATGAAGTGCCAAATGGGAAAGGGAACAAATTCATTAATGGCATTCTTGTAGAAATCATGAGGAAATGTGCATGGACAAGTCACATAAAGTAAAAGCAAGATAATAGATGGTCTTCAAAGGAAACAATGGATTCTAAGGGAAGGCAAGCATAGCAAAGGGGGTTGAGGGGGGGGGGGGGGGCAGGATGAGATTATAGGAAGTTTGCAGAGATCAAATGAGTGCAGCTGGCACAGGACTCTGGGACTTTAAGTCTGTAACCCTCACTACTAAATTGGAAGCTATACAGAATAATACAGCGCTATTTGTAACTAGCTCATATCATATAAACACTATAGCCACTAACCACAAATTACCCAAGAAGTAGTGTTGACAAATGACAAGGAATTCTGTAGTGCACTGAGCCAACATTTTTATTATTTGTGCAATAAGAAACTGACTGTTGCTTTCGGAAGTGTATTTTGATGTCTCTTCTTTATGTGTGAAATTATTTTCTTGATTTCAAGTTTAGCTCTGTACTGCTTCACATTTGTTGAATGATACCCTGCTCCCTTAGCCATTGTTCGTGCTTTCTCTCTCTGTAACACCCCCACAACAATGCCATCAAGTGATTTTTACTACCTGAATGAATAAATAAATTGGAAGGTTATGGAAAATGCCTTCCTTTGTCTTCAGTGGGTATGGCTGGTGGTGATGAAAATAAAGACTACACACATTGTGCAGAGTTCCGAAAATTACTTATTGTACATCAAATTTGCAACATAGTGTCCAGCCAAGTAGTATTGAAAAGTTTAATGGTCACTACTTTTTTGGGCGTTCTATACAGATCTCTACAGTAGCCAAAGTAGTCAGGACCGTAATGAGATTGGCGGTAGGGAAAAACAGTCAGACGTTCCACCAGTGACGAAGGACGAGGTCAAGAAAGCACTAGAAACTATGAAAAGGGGGAAATCAGCTGGAGAGGATCAGATAACTACAGATTTGCTGAAGGACGGGGGGGATATCGTGCTAGAAAAACTGGCCACCCTGTATACGCAGTGCCTGGTGTCATCGACGGTACCGGAAGCATGGAAGAATGCAAACATTATCCTCATTCACAAGAAAGGGGACTCTAAGCACCTTAAAAATTACAGACCAATCAGCTTACTGTCTGTTACGTATAAGGTATTTACTAAAGTAATCGCTAATAGAATCAGGACAACCTTAGACTGCAATCAAGCAAAGGATCAAGCAGGGTTTCGGAAACGGTACTCTACTATCGATCATATTTATACCATCAATCAGGTGATAGAAAAATGCGGGGAATATAACCAGCCCTTATACATAGCATTCATTGATTACGAAAAAGCATTTGACTCAGTTGAAACCTCGGCGGTGATGCAGGCATTGCGAAATCAGGGGGTAGACGAGCCGTACGTGAAAGTGCTGGAAGATATATATAGTGGCTGCACAGCAACCATAGTTCTGCATAAAGAAAGTAACAAAATTCCCATAAAGAAAGGTGTTAGGCAAGGAGACACAATCTCCCCAGTACTATTCACAGCTTGTTTAGAGGAAGTATTCAGAGACTTGGAATGGGAACAGTTAGGGATAAGGCTAGATGGAGAATACCTCAGTAATCTGCGATTTGCTGATGACATTGCCTTGCTAAGCAACTCTGGAGATGAACTGCAAATAATGATTGATGACCTAGACAGGAAAAGTAGAAAGGTAGGCTTGAAAATCAATATGCAGAAGACTAAGATAATGTTCAACAGCCTCGGGAAGGAACAGGAGTTTACATTAGGTAGCGAAATACTGGAAGTAGTAGGCGAATATATCTACTTAGGACAGGTAGTAACCGCAGATCCGGACCATGAAAAAGAAATAACAAGAAGAATAAGATTGGGATGGAGCGTATTTGGCAAGCACTCGCAGATTATGACTAGCAGCTTACCGGTATCGCTCAAGAGGAAAGTATACAACAGTTGCATCTTGCCTGTACTCACCTATGGGGCTGAAACGTGGAGGCTAACCAAGAGAGTTCTAATTAAGTTGAGGACAACCCAGAGGGCTATGGAACGAAAAATTGTAGGGGTAACATTAAGAGATAGAAAGCGTGTAGAGTGGGTCAGAGAAATAACTCAAGTTAACGACATTCTAGTGGAAATTAAGAAGAAGAAATGGACATGGGCAGGACATGTAGTGCGAAGAGAGGATAACCGATGGTCGCTGAGGGTAACAAACTGGATTCCAAGGGAAGGAAAGCGTAGCAGGGGGCGGCAGAAAGTTAGGTGGGCGGATGAGATTAAGAAGTTCGCAGGGGTCAAGTGGATGCAGCTAGCACAGAACCGGGTTAAGTGGAGAGATGGGAGAGGCCTTCGCCCTGCAGTGGGTATAATCAGGCTGCTGCTGATGCTGATGATGACTTTTTTGGGCAGCAAGTTTTGTAAGGTGGGGCAGCACGTGTTTGAAGTACACATACTGCAGCCTCTTAACAAGCTCATCAACATGGTTGTCACACCGTTCCACTTCGAGAACTAATGAGTCCACTTGCGAATATACAACAAAGTGAGCTTTCCTTAGATTGAGTACAAACATTCCCAGTTGTACTTGAGAGAAGTAGGGATGATTCTTGTTAAGCACGAAGTTCTGTCCTTCTTGCTTCAAGTAGTTCAGCTTTTTCTCACGGGCTGCTTCAATAATTGCTTTTTTCTTACCTAATAACGGACTCAACTTTTATGAGTGTGACTGGACTACCATCTTTGAAGACAACCCCATCTGGGCTGTACCCGAGCCACGGCAAAGCCACATTTACTACCAACCCAAGCTGCGTAGGGACATTGCCAGAGAGTTCGGTATAGTATTCCAGAGCTTTCTTCTCAGACGCTTTCCCATACTCTGTGGCACTGTTGCTGCAAAAACGGTTTTCAAGCATCGTTGCCACTTTGTCCTCCCAGGAACTATCCTCTCTTGGGACAAAGGTAAAATACACACTGCATGTGCTGCTAGTAATTCGCACTTTGCGCTCTCTTATCCATTTTGTATTCTGGTCTCTAGTCTCTACAAGGACTGAGAGTGACTGATCTTCTGAAAGTTCTACATGTGTGGAATAGAACTTTTATTTACCGTCTGTAAGATGAAACCTTGTGAAATTGTATATCTTGCACTTTGTGGTATCTTCAAAGGTTACATCAAAGAATTGCATATCTCTGTATGGTTCCATTTTGTTCATAGTCATAGTCGTGTTTCACCAGAATATGCTCCTCTGTAGATGGAACACCATCTTGCTTTCTGACACGCCCGTGTTCTTCCCTGCCATGATAATGAAGTGCCAGTGCACTCTTCAGAGCGGCAGCAATTAGGCGCTGCCTGATGTTACGTAATACTTCTTGGAGGTGTAACCTTGGTTGTGCCTGAACGGGACATAGTTCACGCAGTGTTCCTTCTTCATACATTGAGGATGCTTTTATTCGTCCCCACGCTTGCTTCATGTCTGTTGACGACAACACTTCAAGGTTATCAATGCCTGTCCTGTTATTAATAAAAATTACATATGTACTAGTTCATTACATTCTCACAACTTTGTGTGCAATCACACCCTAAAACTGATCAAAAATGGCTTACCTGTTTACAAACAGCATCATTGCAATCATGTGTTTGAATCGTTCCGAGTTGCCTGCCTTGCATGAACAGTGACCCTAAAAAATATGAAGCAAACATCAGGTACATCGTTTCACTATGATGGTCACCATAAGAAATGCAAAACAAATTCTCGCTCCAAATAATGCTGACATGAAAATTTTAGGCCATAATATTGTTACGAGGCACGTCGAGATATTAGGAGGCGATGGTACGTCGTAGCCGCAACAGTTCATCGTCAGGGACACACTCGCAGGAGAACCAGACGTAGCTGCAGCGTCGTCTTTCTCTACTAGCCCAGCACTTCGTCATCGTCTCTTTCACTGCGTACCGTAACAATACCCCCCCGCGGAAGAAGCACAGTCCCGGTGCGTAGACTACACAGGTGAGCGCGAGATATAAGGTTTGAGACGGGCGACATGCACGACTTCTGGATGATGGTTTGCTGGAGAGTGGCGGTTCACAGGGATAATCTCGTATGTCACGTCGGTAAGTTTCCGCAAGACCTGGTAAGGGCTCACTAGCGGGGCAGAAGTTTCTCTCACATGCCTACACGTCGAGCAGGGAGCCAGAGGTGTACGAGGGAACCAGGAGGGTAGTAGGCGTCACGGTGCTGGAGATCGTAACGGTGCTTTTGAGAACGCTGGGACGCACAAAGCCGGTCTCGAGCAATATGACGGGCGGCATCAGCGCGGGCGATGGCATCAGAAGCGTAACTGCAGGAGGAATCGTCAAGAGGCAGTAAGGTGTCGAAGGGAAGTAGAGGGTCGCGGCCGAAGAGTAGATAAAAGGGAGAGTATCCGGCGGTATCTTGTCGTGAGGAGTTATAAGCGAATGTTATGAAGGGTAAAGAGATGTCCCAGTCACGGTGATGGTCAGAAACATACATTGACATCATATCGATCAGGGTACGATTAAGGCGCTCAGTAAGACCGTTTGTGAATGGTAGGCCCTTGTGAAGTTGTGGTGCGTAGTGCATGAGCGTAGAAGGTCATTAACAACTTTAGAAAGGAAGCAGCGACCGCAATCGGTGAGCAGTTGACGAGGAGCACCATGAAGCAAGATGACGTCATGCAAAAGAAAGTCTGCAACGTCGGAGGCACAGCTGGTGGGGATAGCCCTGGTTATGGCATACCGGGTGGCGTAATCGGTCGCTACGGCAATCCATTTGTTCCCTGAAGTCGATGTGGGGAATGGCCCAAGCAGGTCGAGACCAACTCGAGAAAAGGGCTCAGTTGGAACTGCGAGTGGTTGCAGGGGCCCACTAGGGTGAAGAGACGGCCTGCGCTGGCACAGCTCACAGGCGGCGACGTAGCGACGAACAGAGCGGTAGAGGCCAGGCCAGTAGAATCGCCGTCGAACATTGTTCCCCGCAGGGGGCATCTGTTAAAGCAGATGTTTGCGTGTACTGTGCGACACCACGGACCCCGAGCACCCACGCTTAGCCGTGCGTGGCATCGCTGTGTCTGGTGAAAAGGGGATCCTGGTGGTTGAGCCGATGCCGAGTGTTTGGACCTTTAAGGCCCCTCGGCGGAGGCAACACACCACTTTGGCCCATGCTTCCCACAGACGGCACCTCTG
Organism: Amblyomma maculatum; assembly: GCF_055883805.1. Lineage (NCBI taxonomy): Eukaryota > Metazoa > Arthropoda > Arachnida > Ixodida > Ixodidae > Amblyomma > Amblyomma maculatum. The sequence continues at coordinate 140,791,053 of NC_139346.1, forward strand.
GGCTGACCCACCGGGGGGAAATCTGCAGTCGCCTTTTCCTGTCCTCCCCTCCATCTTTCACTTTCCTATCCCCTCTCTTACAACTGTCCTGTCTTCTCTTCTTCGTTTCTTCCTACATCCAGGCGACGAGGGTTAATCTTGTGTGGCTAACCACCCTGAGTTACGCCATATTGGGTTATAGTTACGGTGTACAGCTGGCGTGGGCAGGACTTGATTGCCAGTTACTGTCCCGTCCCCTCGTTGGGCTCCATGGTGGGTGGCTGGCACCGCAGCTGAACAATATACATTTTCTATGGCTTCCTCTTCTTCAACTGATCGCCCTCCTTCGAAACGAGGGCGCACCGACCAAACTGCCCAGTTCTTTTTGAAAACAAAGAGCACCTTCCCACACTTTCATGTAGTTCATAGTGAGCACTCAGAAAAGACAGCAGGACAAGCCTCACCGTTCATTGTTGCAAATACACTGACTGAAGCTATTACAAGATCAAGAAGCTTGCAAGTGGAGACCTGCTGTTGGAACTTTTATATCATCATCAGTATGAGAAACTCGGGAGTCAGCGCTTTTGGTGACATTCCTGTTGTGATTAGCCCACATCGTTCTTTGAATACTGTTCGCGGTGTTCTTTCTGACCAAGATCTAAAGTACATGACAGAGGAGGAACTGCTGGAAGGGCTGAAAGAGCAACACGTGACAAATGTATACTGAATAAAAATAAGATGTGACAACAAAGAAATCGAGACTAAACACTTTGTCCTTACCTTTGCACTGAGCGTACTCCCCGAGTCTGGAGGTGGGGTACACAAGTCAACCTGAGACCATACATTCCGAACCCACGACGTTGCTTTAACTGCCAGAAGTACGGTCACGGTGCTCAGAGCTGCCGAGGCCGACTCACTTGTGCAAAGTGTGCTGCACATGAGCACCAAACCGATGACTGCCAAACTCAACCCCATTTCTGTGCAAACTGTCAGGGCAACCATCCTGCTTATTCGCGTAGCTGTCCGGTGTGGAAGACTGAAAAGGACATAATCACTCTAAAGGTAAAAGAAAACATCATGTTCACCGAAGCACACAAACGATTTTCAATCCAACACCCTTCCTATTCCTCTGTGGCGCAGCAGGGCGCGGCACCACAGGAGTCTTCAGCACCTACCCAGGCCACGAAAAATGAGTCTGGGGTGTTGCCATCCGCACCCCTGGTGGAAGTAGCTGGTGCTGCTCCAGTACCCCCAAAACAGGCTGCACTGACCCCCAGGTCAGCGGGCCCGAAGGCCTTGTCCCAAGGGGCAAGGTCTAAAACAAGTGCACCCGTGCCTTCTGCACGAACGTCCAACACATCTGAAGATGTGATGGACACATCTCCCTCCTCGCCGCCGCATCAGCAGCGGCAAAGCTCTCTCGAGTGAAAACGAAGGGACAAAGTCCCAATAACAGGTCCAAAGGACCCAACTACCTAGGTTTTTAAACCATCCTCAACTAATATTTTACTATGGCATTTTTAGTTCACTGGAACTGTCGTGGACTTTTAAACAATTACACTGACATAACAGATATATTAGGTTCTTTTTCCCCAGTCGCATTGTGTCTCCAGGAGACAAACCTTGGACCACAGAATAAAAACATCCTTAAAAAGCAACAAGTCTTTCCTTGCGATCGACAGAACCCAAGCAGACTCTCAGGTGGCACTGCTATTGTGGTCCAAGGTGGTTTTCCAACCCGAAAAATCGACCTTAAAACCACATACAAAGCAGTTGCAGTCACAGTGCTCCATTTTAAAGCCATAACAATATGCTCCATATACATTGATCCTCATCTAACCGTTACACTTCACGACTTAGAAACTCTTTTAATACAACTACCAGAGCCATATCTTTTAGTTGGGGATTTTAATGCTCACTCCTCTTTTTGGGGAAGCAGACAAACTGACGTCAGAGGTCATGTTTTAGAAAATTTTATTCTGTGCAACAATGTCTGTTTGTTAAATACGGGGAAACACACATACTGCTCTCCAAGCACTGGCAAATTCAGCTGCCTAGATTTGTCTTTTTGTTCAAGTGTTTTTACAGATATTAAATGGGACGTTCTTGACAACCCCTATGGGAGCGATCATCTTCCAGTCATCAGCCTAGCATCATCACCATCAATCACCCTAACAAAACAATGGCGCTGGAAGCTAAATTTGGCCGACGGGGTGCTCTTCCGCGAGGAAGCTGCCCTAGAAGAAATCTTTTCGGATAGTTCTGATGTGGACAAATTAAATGAAACTTTCACAGCATGTATTATTGCCGCCGCTTACCTAGCCATTCCACGGACTTCCGGTGTGGTGAGACAAAATCGTAAAGCATGGTATACGCAAGAATGTAGAAAGGCAAAAAAGGAACAAAACAAAGCATGGGGAATTTTACGCCGCTACCCAACACATGAAAACCTGATAAATTTCAAGAAGGCAAAATCTAAAGCTCGGTATATCCGCCGCACAGCTCAAAAGCAATCATGGCAGAGGTATGTATCTTCTATAAACAGCTCAGTTACATCCAAAGACATGTGGGACAAATTACATAAACTGGATGGAAAGTACTCCCCCTTCACAGTTCCATTTTTCACAACCTCTGGCGCACAAACCAGTATAGAGGAACAAGCAGACATATTGGGAGAATATTTTGCGGCAGTTTCAAGCTCTACACACTATACACAATCTTTTTTAAAGTATAAATCAACAGTTGAAAAACAAACTCCCAATGACTGGCAGCATAAATGAACCTTTTAATGCTTTAATTACACTAGAAGAAATACATAGAGTACTGTCAGCTGGCAAACACACTGCACCAGGACCTGATGATGTGCACTACGAAATGTTAGCCCATTTATCAGAAACCTCTGTAGAAGCATTGTTGAAACTGTGTAACAAAATCTGGATATCCGGAAAAATTCCTGAGTCCTGGAAGAGGCCTGGTAGTGCCACTTTTGAAGCCTGGAAAGTCTCCAAATTCTCCAGGTAGTTACAGGCCAATAGCCCTGACGAGCTGTCTTGCAATGTGCTTTGAAAGTGTTTCTAAATATAAGACTGATGTTTGTCCTCGAATCCCAAAAACTGCTTGACACTCACCAGTGTGGCTTCAGGAAAACATGTTCCACTACTGACCACCTTGTGCGCCTCGAAAATACAGTTCGAGAAGCGTTTCTACATAAGCAACACTGCCTTGCCGTCTTTTTTGACCTTGAAAAAGCCTACGACACCACATGGAGGTTTGGGATCCTGCGAGATTTGGGAGAGCTTGGAATTCGCGGCAGGATGCTAAAATGTCTAGCTGACTTTCTACATAATCGATCCTTCCAAGTCCGTCTTGGTTCCGTACGTTCTAAAAACTTCACACAAGAAACTGGAGTGCCCCAAGGGTGCATTTTATGTACCACGCTTTTCATAGTAAAAATGAACTCTATAGCTAAAGTAATACCAAAATCCATTATGTACTCAGTTTACGTAGACGATTTGCAAATTGCGTGCACATCATCAAACGTAGCTACATGTGAGAGGCAGATTCAGCTGACTGTAAATAAGCTGGCATCATGGGCAGATAAAAATGGTTTCAAGTTTTCCACGCAAAAGTCTGTGGCTGTTACCTTTTCTCTTAGACGAGGACTGCACACTGACCCCACCATCTACCTAAATGAAATCACACTACCAGTAAAACACAAACACAAATTTCTAGGTTTAACATTTGATAGGAAGCTCTCTTTTCTTCCTCACATAAACGTCGTGAAAAAGAAAGCTTCCAAATCTCAGAATATACTCAAAGTCCTCTCACGCAAACACTGGGGGTCTGACCGGACGTGCCTTTTGCACATCTACCGCACAGTCATTCGCTCTTGCCTAGACTATGGCTGCATTGTATACGGATCAGCAGGACTTTCATATTTGAAGCGCTTGGACCCTGTACATAATTCAGGTTTGTGTCTTTCTACTGGCGCTTATAGGACATCACCTATCGCAAGCCTTTATGTAGACACCAACGAACCATCCCTAGAACTTAGAAGGACCAAGCATCACATTTTCATATATCCTGAAAATACGCTCCCTACCAAAACATATATGCTACCCCATTGTCACTAAGTGTGCCTCCAGAATATGGTCCAAAAATAGGCCTCAGTCAATCAAACCCTTGTTACTTCGATTTGAGGATAAATGCAAAGAATTAGGAATACTAAACGCCCTCCCCAATATTGCATCAAGACAAAATTCACTGCCACCATGGTACAGCCTTCCTGTTGTGTGCGATTTCACACTAACTCAGTTTTCTAAACATAAAACACCACCTGAACACATCCTGCAAGAATTTCTAACTCTTAAAGGAAAGTATGACAATTGCACACAATTTTACACGGATGCATCCAAGACAACAAAACACGTAGGAAGTGCAATAGTGCATGGAAAATGGGAAAAAAACTGAGATTACCTCAGTGTGCAAGTATTTTTACAGCTGAATGTTGTGCTCTGGCAGTGGCTGTAAGCAGAATAGTAAACGAGAACATTACAAACAGTATTATATACACAGACTCAAGTGTTATGACAGCCCTTCACCACAAATATGCAGTTGTACCACTACTTGGGGAAATCATACACAGCATATCAAAGTGTTCTCACAGCCCTTCGCCACAAAAATGCAGTTGTACCACTACTTGGGGAAATCATACACAACATATCAACAGCCTCTGCTCGAGGACATAAAATAACATTTTGTTGGGTCCCGAGTCATGTCGGCATTGGAGGCAATGAGAGAGCAGACATTTGCGCTGCCCAGGCCCATGGAAAACGAATAAAGAACATAGACATGCCATACAGAGACTGTATGATGCTGGTGCACAACAAACTAAAGGACGAATGGCAGTCATCATGGAGTAGGGAGGTAAATAATAAATTGCAGTTGGTGAAGCCCACTTTAGGGGAATGAAAATCATGTCGCAATCAAGAACGTTTTATAGAAGTGATTTTATGCCGTCTCCGCATTGGCCACACACATATGACACACAATTTTTTGTTGAGAAAAGAAAAAAAACCTCTGTGTGAAGAATGCGGACAGCAACTCACCATAAACCACGTTTTACTTTCATGCACAAGATTTGAAATGCTAAGGAAAAAGTATTTTACTCGATCTTACGATGAACACATTCCTTTCCATCCAGCTTTGATTTTAGGTGAAAGCGGACTTGTCGATCTATCATGTGTTTTTAGCCTTTTAAAGGAAGCAAATGTTTTACGGAAACTGTAGAATAAATAGTGTACGCCATTTACAACCTTGTGCTTGGCGGATAGCCTGAGCTGCTTATGCGCCATTCAACCCAACACAACACAAACATTGTCGTATGTGCGGGACACTCCTAGGTGCCCTGCTGTAGGAGCATCATGAAGGTGCGCAAGAACAGCAGAGCGTAGATGTGTCGGGACAACAAGCAAAAGGTCTACAACATCTGGGCGCATATCGCGTCGGTATAATGTGTTATTAAGCAGCACAAACATACTGATGGGCGGATCGGTGCTGTCGTTGCGCAGGTGATCAATAATGGGGTGCAGGGAAGGATCACGACTCTGTTCGACGCCGATGTGGAGAAAGTTCTAAATGGACAAAACGCAGTCGTCAGCAGTATTATCGGGAAGTTCAGGAGGGTCAACGGGGTGGCGGGACAAGCAGTCTGCGTCCTGATGTAGGCGGCCTGACTTGTACACAACAGTAAACGTGTATTCTTGTAATCGCAAGGCCCAGCGGCCAGCAGGGTCCTTAAGTGATGACAACCAACACAAGGCATGATGGTCCGTCACTACGCTGAAGGGCCGCCCAAACAAATAAGGGCGGAATTTAGTCAACACCCAAACAAGTGCAAGGCATTCGCGCTCCGTAATGGAATAATTGCGCTCGGACTGAGAAGGCGGCTGACATAGGCAATCACACGAGGGTGGCCGTGCTGGTACTGGGCAAGGATGGCGCCAATACCATGTCCGCTAGCGTCGGTGCGCAGTTCTGTGGGCGCAGACGGGTCGAAGTGCGCCAGTACAGGAGGAGCGGTGAGCGCGGAAATGAGCGTTGTGAAGGCCTGAGCTTGTTCATGGCTCCACGAGAAATTCACGTTTTTCTGCAAAAGGGAGGTAAGGGGACATGCTAGGTCAGCGAAGTTCCGAATGAAGTGATGGAAGTAGGAACAAAGCCTGAGAAAACTTCGCACATCACTTGTATTACGTGGTGTAGGGAACTCGCGGACTGCACGAACTTTATCAGGGTCGGGCTGCACACCATTTTCGTCAACCAAATGTCCCAGGATTTTGATCTGGCGGCGGCCGAAGCTGCATTTTTTTGCGTTGAGTTGAAGACCGGCGCGGCGAAAGACTGCCAGTATCGTAGAAAGCCGTTCAAGGTGACTTGTGAACATGGGAGAGAAAACGACGTCATCTAAGTAGCATAAGCACGTTGTCCACTTGAAGCCACGGAGAAGCGAGTCCATCATGCGCGCGAAGGTCGCAGGAGCGTTACAGAGGTCAAATGGCATGGCCTTGAATTGGTATAGTCCGTCAGGGGTGAAAAATGCGGTTTTCTCTCGATCCCGTTCGTCGACAGCTATTTTCCAGTAGCCGGAACGCATGTCGATCGAGGAAAAATAGCTGGCACCATGCAAGCAGTCGAGGGCGTCGGTCGTCAATTCTCGGGAGCGGATAAACGTCTTTTTTAGTGATCTGATTGAGGTGGCGGTAATCTACACAGAATCTCCAAGTTTGATCTTTCTTTTTGACTAAAACGACAGGAGACGCCCAGGGACTGCAGGAAGGCTCAATAATATTATTTGTCAACAGCTTGTCGACCTCCTTCTGTATCACGTGGCGCTCAGCAAGAGAGACTCGATAAGGCCTTCTGTGAATAGGGCTGGCATCACCAGTATTGATGCGATGGGTAACGACAGATGTCTGGGCCAAAGGTCGGTCGGCAAAATAAAAAATGTCCTTGTACGAAAGCAAAAGGTCGGAGAAAGCACCGGCTTGCTGAGGTGTCAAATCCGGTGCTATCTGGGAGTAAAAAGGGTCGAACGAGAAGCTGATACGGGGGGTTCAGACAGAGGCACAGGCTTGAGGGCAGAAACTTCGCAGTCAGCCAACGGAAGCAAGTCAGCGAGTGCAATGCCATGGGGCAAAACTTGGACAGAGCAGCTAAAGTTAAGGACGGGAAGATAAGTTCTGTTATCCGTGACAGTCAGGACAGTGTGAGGGAGTATGACATTACGGTGGAGGACAACATCGGTGATTGGATAAGTGACCTATGTGCCATCAGGAATAGCAGGGAACGGGGCCAAAATAACATACATGGCAGCTTCGGGCGGTAGGCGAACAAACTCGACGGAGCAGAGGCGTGGCTTGATATCTGTGCGGTCGGAGCAGAAAGGCAGGTCTAAGCGAAGGAGGCCACTTGAACAATCAGGGGAAGCGAGAGGAGTCGACATCGAGCACGCGGCGAGTATGGCTCGCGCTGCCGCCGGCGGTGCTTCGCAGCGGAGAGGTAGGTTTCCTTTCTCACTCCTACTCCCGCGCAAGCGTTCCCGTGCTTTGGCCTCTCTCATCCTCCTTTCCACCTCTCCTCTGGGCACGCATGCGATCGCTGATCGGGCTGGCGGCAGTTCGGTCGGTGCCCTGTGTTTATAAGTTTTCGCCGTTTTTCGGGGTGCTTCTCGAGAATATCAACGTTCCAGCGCACGTTCAGCTTTTGATCAGGTGCGTGTGCATCACTTGCAACTTCGGGCTGACGTTTATACTTTGTCAGTGTATGATGTGGCGTTGCGTTGCAGAATGCCGTTGCCTGCGAGCCAACAAAGGAATTTGAATCGCGCGGTGTGATATAACGCAGCGCTGAGTTTGAAAGTTGTCGGCACGATTTCTTGAAAGTATTGATGGAACTTTTTAGCGTTAATCTGTTTTCGAATGTCGTGTGCACTGTGTTGAAGTGGCAGAACCTGTGGTGAGGCGCAAGACGGAATGTTGGTTCAGCAGCTGCCTCGACGTTCAATAATGGCGGCGCCTCCCCAACTGCCTCCGCATGAATACGCGCGCATCGCGGTTGCCGGTATATATGTGGGCCGATTTTTTGAAGTCGTGGTGTCGCGCTATTGAAATCGCTTATTTTTCAAGCTGTAACTCATTTTTTTTATTTCTTTCAGGTGCCTTAGTATTGGAGAGACTACATCGGGCCGAAGTCCGCAATCTTGGAATCGAGGGCTACCTGGATGCAGTCAATGTTTGGATTATGTGCCAGTATTCGCTGTCATTGTGGGTTAAAATGTGTATACATGCACCTGCTGCGTAACTCATCCCTAGGAAATGGAACATGCTGCCCTCTCCCTTCAGGTGTCCGGAGAGGTAAACACACGCAGCTATTCTATGAGACCAATATTCCATAGGGCCTACAAAACCAATAGGAAGCCTACTGGTTTTGTAGGTCTATCAGATTATTGACAGCTATCGGTGTACTAGCATAACAAACCTATCTGTTTTACCAGATGCATATAGGACCAGTAAACAATTGACCTATAAAACCAATACTCCAGCAGACCTGTAAAACCAATAGGCTAGGATACCCATACGACCAATACTCTGGCAGACCTATAAAACCAATATCAATAATCTGATAGGCTATTAGTTTTCTATTGGATTTTTTTGCTAGGGCTACAGTGAAGAGCACAGGGGTAGTTCGACCACAAATGCTCACGCGCGGAGTGCAAAGTCCCACGACGGCAGCGACGCCTCCATCGGCGACACGAACGGCTGATGAAGAGGCGGGTGTGACAACTTTTTTGAGTCGGCGGCGAAACGAAGAGCTGAGGACGGAAATTTGGGCACCAGTGTCAATGAGGGCGGTAACAGGCACACCATCTACACAGATATCTAGAAGATTGCGGCGATGAGCGAGGGTCAGTGATCAGTTTTCCGGGAGCGGGCCAGAGAAGTGAGGGGATGAGGAACGGCGGGTTTGGGGAGACGGCGATCGGCTGGACATGCGCGGGGATGGCGGGTTAAAGTCACGAGAGGGCATATCACGGAGAGATGTTGGGTGTGGTCCGTAGGCGGTGCTGCGATCATGATAGTAGCGAGGTCGAGGTGGCGGAACCCAACGGCTGCGGCAATGGCGAGAAATGTGGCCGGCACGTGAGCAGTTGAAGCAGATGGGTCGGTTGTTGAAGGTCCGCCATTCTGGGTTGCGGTAGCGTCGGGTAGATTCGGGGTATCGCGTCGGGAAGGGCGCAGTCGGAGCCGCAGCAGCTACCACCGGAACGGTGGGCTGGACAGATGGCTGTGCGGACGGCTGACCAGAGCTGAGGCTTACGCTCGCATTAAGGCCCACGTTCGCGAATTCTTGGCGAACGACAGCTTGGATCAGTGCTATAGTAGCATCCGCCGGCTGAGGTGTGAATGCGACGGGGGCCGTTGCCTCCAGCTCTCTGCGAACGATCCTGGTCAAGTTTGGCTCATGGGACGGCTGCTGCAGTGTTGGCAGATCTTCGCACTAAGACGTAGCAACTGTGTTTGGCAAGCGGTCGAAGCGGGGAGCAATACGACGATGTTTAGCTTGCTCAAACCGCCGGCATACCTCGAGGACGGAGTCGACCGTCGTACAACCCAAGCAACCACCGACATCCATCAGACGGCCAATGGCCATCCGTTTCGGATGTTCCGGATGGCCGATGGACGTCCGCGAACAGCCAATGGACGTCCGTCGGCCGTCCGATGGGCGTCCAAATGGACATGTTTGTCTGGCCAATGGACGTCCATTTCGGACGTCCGTTCCCGGATCTTTCTCGCATATATGCTGCATGCATGCTTTTTTCGCTCCCACGAGGCAATAAAATAGAAAAGCAGCTTAAAGTACAACAGGCATATTTTATTGTAAAATGTCTAATTCATCAATATGACGTAAAACTTGAAGCGCACATCTTCCGTGATGAAGTGGAAGCAACCAGCTTTCTGCAAAAAGAAAATAAAACAGGTTAGTAAATAGCCTGTAGCTCATGCACAGCATAATCCTTGACTCGAGGTTTTCTGGAGGCCAATAAGAAGAAAATTGAGTATTTCTCATATTGTACCTGCCCTACAACACTTAAGGTGCATCCACACGACGGACCACGGACCTGTTTTGGCCCGCGGACTTGGTCCGCTGTGACGTACCACTTCCGGTCTGACAAGTCCGCGTCAGGTCCGCGGACCGGAGCGGGCGATAAATCCGGCAGCATTTTTTCTAGCGGCGGCCCTCGGACTTTTTGGAGGATTTGTACTCATTGGGTCTGGCAACAGTACAGCGCTGGCCTCTCTCGCTCGGTAGCTGAATCGCCATCGCTAGCATCGCCTCATTCGAAGCAGGCGCGGGTAGCGCGGGCGATCACCTGTTTTTCACGTGCTGCTGCAACCATGGCATCCTGGTCGGATGACGCCACATTTTACTTTTTGGCGCTCGTGCAACAATTTCCTACTTTGTGGGACAGCAGCCGAGACGACTTCATGAGCTGTCCGAAGAAAGAACTCTTGTGGATAAACATTTGCAAGCAGATGTCATCTGAATACCCTGCGTACGGGCCATACAGTGTGGGTAAGTAAAACGTGTTTTGTACCTCTTTGTGTACGGTTAGGCTTCTTGCTCAGAAGGATGACGGATGGTGTTAGTTGGTGCAAGTATGACCATTTTCGTTTTTCACGCGTGTTGTTTAGTGCGCTGAAAATATGTCTTCTTACGCGACTACAGCTCTATAAATAAAGCCACCTGTCCCTGATGCAACAACACATTTTGCTAATTATGCTGGTGCACTAATGAAGCAGATGAGCACCACCAGACAAGTGAAATGTCAAAGGGAAATTCTAGAAGTCATCGAGAGGCACTTGAATGCAGGTGAATGAAGATGCTGAATGTTTATTTATTTAAAACACTATGTGCTGCAGCGGCCAATATCAGTGGCCTTACTACCATGGCACTGCACGCCTTGATGTTGCTGATTAAAAATGTCATCTGGCTGGAGTTTTTCTTTTTTCAGCAGACTCTATCTGTGAGGTGGCTGTTGAGGTGAGCAGAGTCTTGCTGCCACGGCACTGCACCTCTGTCTTTAAAGTATGAGCACAGCTGCTCACGCACAGCAGCCCCAAATGCATTGGGTCGTCCACGTGTTGCCTGTTGCAAGCCAAAAAATGTGTGGTCGTGGCCATTAGCATCTTCCACACACTGTTCCAGTGGAGCTTGCATCTCATGGCTGAGAAAATTGTGCAGGGCGCAAGCTGCAAAGACGACAGGTACAACTCTGTCCGGTCTTGCTTCAATTACTGTGTGCAGGCACCGAACGATTTGCCAAAATCCCAAAGGCGTTTTCGGCGACCCTCCGAGCTCTGGACAGCCTGTAAAACACAAATTATGCCATAAAGCAAAATGAAGGTTGACAACTTAAAAAAGAAAGGTCATGCACTCGTCGTAGAACAGCCTTGTGGGCTATTTGGTTCATTTTGATAAAAGACTGGACTACCCGGCTAGGGCAGGGTAAGTGAAAGAAATGGAAACGACACCACAGGAAGAGTAATCACAACCATTGTAATCCACAGCATGTACAGACAGTCATAGCTGTCTCGCATTAGAGAAAATTCAATGGCATTTCAGTCGTTTCATTTCCTTGAAACCCTCTGCACGGGGTATTACATACATATATGACGATGACTGCTGGTATACCATGAACATGGAAGAAGCATTCCTATCCTATGTAACGCTTGAGTTAGAATCAGAGTGCTGCATATTACTCTGGCCAAGAACGTATCCTTTTACTCTATAAATCAAAATGCAAATGACGAAATACATGACAGCATTCAGCTTTTCATAGTAAATGGTTAAAGGCGAGAGAGGCGTCCTTTCGGGCACTCATGCATGCTACTACACCTTCATTGACACAAGAAGCACAATGCAATAAATATTTTCACCCTTACATTAATGGTTTCACAGTGAAACACACGGTAATCTATTAAGTGGTATGTTTATTTCGTTAGTGTGTGCATTATGTACAGTACCTACTGATTGATTGTGGCTGTTAAGATTGTGTCTGAGAGTCCTGTTTGCCAGGTATTTTGACAATTTGTGGCACTGCGAAAATGCCAAGGTTTATGTTTTAGGTATTTTAGTCTCCAGCTTGGAATACACTGGCACTCTCAAAAATTCATAGCATGTACCTCGGAGCTTACCTGTAATTGAAGACTCTCTGGTCAGCTGACAAGAGGATGCCTCCATATGGCTTCATGAGGTTCTTTCCTATAGGAAAGGCATCATCACCTACGAAGAGAGGTGGCAGACATATATCTGGTGTAGCTGCCACTTTGACCAATTCAGGCAAATTGGCCCTCTTGCCCTTCATAGCTTGTTGGAGTGGTGTTGTCTGCCAAACACTAGCATCGCCTTGCGACCCTGGAGCTCCCACGTCAAGATATATAAATTTGTACGCTGCGTCCACCACAGCAAACAGAACTATACTAAATGATTTTTGTAGTTGAAATATATGGACCCCGATCGTGGTGGCTTCTGAATAACAAAATGGTTCCAATCCATGGCACCTAGGCAGTTTGGAAATTGCCACTTCTCCCTGAACCCTTTCATCACCTCTTGCCAGGCTCCTTCTGTTTTGGGGGTCTTCAGGTAGTCTCCTTTGAGCTCTTGGTAAATTGCGTCACAGGTTTCTGGGACAATCTTGTTAACTGTTGAATGTCCCAACCGGAATTGTCGGCTCAGCGAGTAGTGGCTCTCTCCTAGAAAATGAAAAGGCATTTGTTAGAAAATGTGGAACCTCAATCTAAAGTTACGTATAACACTCAGCTAAAAAAAAAAAACAAGACTGCTCCTAGTTGTCACTGGATTGTTCTCCCCCTTTTTTTTTTTAATTTCCTGTTAGCAATGACTGTGTGTGAGTATGTGCTGAAACAAGATATTCAATGGTGTCGTTCCCAGTCAGATATCCCGAAAACCACTCCGAGGACTTTACAGAGTCTAGAAGATTGTTGCCTCCTTTTGTGCCTACGTTCTGTTCGCGCCCACTTATTCATCATGAACAGCCTTCAACTACCCAACTTTCCATTCTGCTGAATTACATTCTAAGTGTACTTTATAGCTGGCTGCAGGTGTAACTAGTGTAAGCGCATGGAGATGACAAGTTTGCTTTTAGCGTTACAAATATATGAGCGTTAAGCTTCCTGCGTGTGTTTTGCGTGTGTGCCATAGGATGCGAAGCTTTGCAGACCTAGCGGCACAGCCATGGAATAATAATTCAGAGTAAACGTTACTAACCAGACGCAAGGTAGCGAAGAGTGACTTGCAGTCTTGTCGTCGGCGAAATCGGTGAGCGCATCACAGTCTCCTGTCACGCAATCCTGGGTCCGACGCGCGACAACAGCTGCGTAAACTGCTCCGGAGTGACGCGGAGAAGTCGCCGGTACTCGCCTGGGTCTGAAAACAGCAGCTCTTTGTAGAGCTGGTTTTGAACACCGAGATTCTTTCGGTATATCCAGTCTTTCTGCCAGCATCGCCGTTTGCAAGCACGCAAGTCGTCTTCGTCGTGAATAGCTATTGCTAGAGCGAACGCAGCCAGCTGCCGATTCCACTCGGCCTCCATTTTGACGAGTACTCTCAAAAGCAGTGCGCTACAAGGAGATCAGCGAGACGCGGGGTAGAGAGTACCCCTCCAGGTCCGCGCTGTCGTCTGCTCTCTGGGCCCGCCGTGTGGATGTCGTCGCGGATCAGATCATCCGCGGACCAACCCACGTGACCGGTCCGCGGCCCAGTCCGTGGTCCGTCGTGTGGATGCACCTTTACAAGCAGTCTCAAATATCAGCGAGGTTCTGCCCTCCTTTCCCTTCGTTCACGCCAGTTATATCGCACCCGCTATCTTTCGAATATCACATAGATGCAAGGATAAAGCTAAATAAGCTAAACAGTTCAGAAGGCAGTATCATACAGGCCATACCTAAATTAAAATAAGCTGATAACGCGCTTCAATAATTTCCAGCACAAAAAAGGCCACTCGCTATCTGAAATGCTTTTTTTTTTTTTAGTGGTGCACAACTTTCAAGCTCGCGAGCTTGGGCGATTATCGCTTATCGCATTGTACAGGAGCAGTTATGCATTTTATCACTGTAATGCACTGCAGCGCAGACTGTGCCCTCGCAACCTGCAACTTGCATTGAAAAATGCAGAGCATGCCACTTGCGAAGGCAAGCATATTAAAAAAAAGAAAACTTTGACGACCGACTGTTTATCCAGCGTCTTCGTTGACGAAAACAAGGAGGTTGGTTATAAGCTTCGCAAGATTGCGCCGATTACTCCTGGTTTTCGGTGTAACTAGCTCCTTAATGCTCTCGCATTGAAATGTGTCAGTAGGTTCACTGCGCTGTTACATATTCATACAATTTTCGCTGCGCAGATTTTCACGAAGCTCGATCGCAGTACTCACTTTCAAACGCGGTCGCTTTCGCCGGAGTCGTCCGTCCTGATGTGTTATAGTCGTGAACCACTGTTGCTCCGAGGGGGTAATCCTTTCACACTAGGAACTGGCACAACTGCGCAATCGTTGTCCTTGCAGCGCACACAGATGGGTGAAGGCATTACAACATAGTTGCGTGCACCCGCACAGAACGAAAAAAAAAACTGTCGCGAGCCGCGGCGGCAGGACGACAGCCGGCAATGCGGCACATAAACACGTGGTACGAAACTACGGCAGAAATATTCATGCGCAGAAATGAATTGGCCGTAATAAGTTAACATTATGTTTTTACTGAATATTGTTAGTTTCTTTCAATAGGCACCCTTTCTTGTGAGGATATTCAAGCGAAACCTACCATCCCCCCTCCCACACACACACACACACACACACTGCGATGGAATGCGCAACTTTCAACCAAACAGTACGGCCGCCGACCAGCGGCAGAGCACTATAGACCGTTTTATCATGGGCGATGCCATTTTGCGTATGTGGCGCCATCTAGCGGCCGAGCTGTGAACAACCGCCATGCTGGTATGTGGGGTCCCATCCGCGGAACAGGCGACAAGTAGCGTAAATCGGCATTGTGGAGCTTTCGCTTGCAAATTTTTGCTTTCTGAAAGTACCTAGCTGAAAGAAAAGAAAGTTTTCAGTAGCAGCGAAGCCATTCGGTCAGAAATGACAAAAAATTATGCTCCTGATCAGGTCGGCTGAAGGCTACAAGCCTGATTACAATTAGTGTGTAACTTTTATGTGGCACAGAGAGGCGGCGGCGCACCACTGGCAGTGATGGCAGTTTTTGATCTTTTTATTCTTAAATGATTTCTAGAGACGGCTTACCGTAACAATTTGAGGAAAGAAAGAAAGCGAATGTAGCCGTTTCATGTCACGTTTAGGAGCAATGCTAATCGTGCTAGATTTGTTGGGTCAACCGATCATTCATATACTCTTTACTGCTTGAGCGGCTACTGCGGAAGTTCCCACACCTCCACTGGGGTTCTATTCTTAAATATCCATTATCCATTTTGGATCCATTTACTCTACCCTGGCTACTTTTGTTGGGTGACAATCAGGCAGGGTGTTCAAGCGTCCACTACCAGGCACTCGGATTTCAGCATTACCTACATGACTCAACCACCTGTTTGCCCGTATGTGCGGGGAGTGGCGATGACTTGTCAATGGCGAGAGCTGCTATCCTGCAATTTCTCTGACTGGGCGTTAGTTGTGTTTGTCTGACGCTGCCGTCATGCTGACATCCAAATACAAGATAAAATGGACAATTGATACCTATGAAATAGTGACCTTAAATTATGTCCAATAATGACCTCATCAAAAGTTGCTTTTGTCAACAATTATATAGTCCATTTCTCGTCGCAAGGTTTGCTTACTGCAAGCAATCGCTGCTATTACTATGATCATATTCTCCTGTATTATAGGCAACAAAATCTTACGAGATCCGTGTTTAAAAAAAATATTTTAGCACTGTTTCACTAAATAAGTTCACAACAAATTTATTAGTATATCGTTGTCTTCAAGTGGGACAGGTTCTTTCATACTTGCATTAACCTCAGGTGATTGAATCGAAATAGTTCTTTACCTGGCGGCATCTCGTAAATATTTGCCGCAAGGAATATCATCCACTTGTTGCCACGGGTATTCAGTTTTTTCGGTCTCTACTCTACAAACACAGTGTTCGGAACTCGCACGAAAGGCTGCCAAAGCGAAACATTTTCGGTTGCGGCTTGAAATTCAGAAGCTGTCGTCTTCACCCAATGGAGTGAGTTGCAAGTGGAACAGTGTAGAGCAACACAGGCGCATACCACCGCTATTAATATTTTATCGTCTGTTAATCCTCTCCTTTTGTTTGCTTTTTTTATGTAAACAACTGAGTGAAAAAAAAAAGATTGCGTTAACCGCGGCAGCTCTTAGCAGCTAAACTGCGGCCGGCGGAAATGAAACGATCAGGGAAATGAAAGAAAGAAAGGGGCGAAAAAAGAAATAACAGGAAAAGAAAGCACATCGCTCACATCAGCTAATCGGCTTAGATACTTTGCGGCTATTCAAGACACTCTGTGTGCAAAAGACTGCAACGTGTGCCCTTTCTCCGTAGAATGCCCCGCCGCCCCCGCTGCTATCCCCGCGTCCCCACATACCAGACAGGAGGAGCCGCGCAGCGCGTTCCGGTTCGAGGCTAGTTTCCTCCTCGCCGCGAAAACAGTCTATACCAGCGGGGACTGGCGGGGATTTCAAACAGCAAAAAAACAATTTTTGTAAAGACCCACTGTGCAAGGTAATCCGGCGCTTTCGTTCGCCAAGACGTGGTCGTGGACTATCGTGGATGGCGAAGCCGCGCAGGTGGTACATGTAGTACATACGTTAAGGCTCAACCAGAGTAACAATTGAAGATCACGACCGCCGCTACCAACGGATACAACGAATTGCGGCATGAAAGCTGAGAAATTAATGACAATCGCCCATACTGTGTATGTGCAAGTTTTTTAGGCCTACCAGCTAATCATTTGGTACAAAATACAATTCGCTATCTCAGGGGCCGAATGGAAGTTGCAAACCTAATTGGATTTCCTGTTGGAATTCTGAGTACCATTTGGAAAATCCGAAGGAAATTTTACACGCAATAGGGGATATGCAAAATTACTTAGTCATCTGGCAACATGCACACGCCGCTATCTTGTGTTGGGCGAGTACTTCAGACATATCGCCCGCGAACCCGCGGCTAGCCACCATACCGCGGCTGCCTTTGAATCGTCGGGCGTGAACTGGCTGATGGAACCGCGCTATCTTTGCTAATTCTATTTTCTAATTATGCGCTGTCTTGCTAATTAGCACTATTTTTGCTAATTATGGCACAAGGGCAGCGTTTTCCCTCAAGCGGCCACGAGAGGTGGCGAAAGAATCTGGAGGATTTGCCGCACCTCACTGAGGACGATTTATCGCATTTCTGCTCGTCGGCAACTCCGTCGATGCGGCAGCAAAAGAAAGCGTATTCCTTCGCCGTCGAGGCCTACGCTGTTCCATCGTCGCTGGCCACTAACATCTGCGATTCGAGGTATGTGGAGTTATCTGTGTTTTTACATATGTTCGTCGCTGATGGACTTTGTTCTGCTGCAGTGTATTCAAGGCTTTCCCTCACTGCGGTAGGCGCGCAAACACTGGCGGCGCAGGAGCGACATAGTTTGACTGCTCATATGCGTCAATTCGTATATCGGCTACTATCTATATATGAAGTGCTTTTGGGTGAAGTGAAATCTCGTAGTTGTTTTCCCATGGACATGGCGCTTTCCGATTTGCATGTGTAGTAGGCTGCCTCTGGGCACAGAATCATGTTAAGCGATGTTTCCCCTCGGAGCGGGAACTCAAAAGACTCGGTAAAAGTAAAGATAACTAAACCTGAGGCGGGAACAGTTAAGATGCCTTCACATTGAGATTAAAAGGCTATGACCCTGCAAAAAACGAAGAATGACTCGGCTATAGTGTAACATCACATGCAATGATTATATTCCCAGAAGTTGTTATTCATTAAAATATTCATTTGTTCATCGTTTATTGACCATTAGGGACATAATATGGAGGGGGGGGGGGACACAGAAGCATTCAACAGTCATACACGATTATAAATATAGAAAAAAGTGATCAAGGTTACATAAGGGGCATACAGAAGTATTTAGCAGTTACACATGAATATGAATATAAAAAGGAAAAACAAAACATATTGTAAAGCTGGGACATAATGCAAAGTATACAAGTGTACAACAACAAGGTAGCTCCTTTTGAATTTTATTTTGTTTTTCTGCACAACACTGCTCGAGTGCCTTTACATATTTTTTGTAAAGTTGCATACCCAGAGGGATACAAAATTATCCTTAAGTCTTAGGATACCCGAGCCAGTTCATACCTATCCTCTTTTAAGGCTTGGATTTCAACAAATCATAGGATATAGTTTGGAAGCATCACCCTTATATAACAGTTGTCATCGTAGTGGGCCCAAATTTTTGTTTCATACCCTTGTTTGTTCGTGTATTGTAGTGTTCTTTTATTTTCACCTTTTTCTTTCTCATCCTTATGATGGCAACTTTCCTTTTATGTCATTGTGCAGATCTCATCTTAGACAATGGTTATGATCATTGCCATTTTATTCTCCTTGCAGGTTTGACATTGTCTATGCACGAGCGACATGTTTTCGGAGTCAAAAGAAGACTGGGAAACCATACCATGTGCTTCTTGCCTTTCGGCACACAACTGGTGCCATCACTGATGCAACCTGCGAGTGCCCTGCAGGGGCGAGTAGCTCATGCAGCCACATTCTTGCCGTGCTGCGGATGATAATCTTGCTCAAGAAGCAGGGTTTTAAAGAGGCTCCAGCTGAGCTTACTTGCACAGAGCTGCCTCAGCAGTGGAGGCGCCCTAGACGACAGGGAATCAGGGCAATGAATGTTCAGAACATTGATTGGAGGAGCCCACGGGAGAATGGCATACCATTGCCTTACCCATTACGGCTGTCTAATGCACCTGCACAGAAGGGGGACGTGCAGCAAAACCTGAATGCCCTACATGCTCTGGGCAAAACACTTGATGACCTTGGCAGCCATGACTTTGCCATGGTGTTTCTGGCTGCTAAAAGGCCTTTCGTGGAAACAAAAAGGGGACCAGCACCACCCGGTTCACCACTTGCCTACCAACAGGCAAAGCTGCCTTCGGGTTTTAGGACATGGCTGTCAGACAACATTTTTTTAGGGTCTGGAAGGGTCACTGTCGTCCCTGACCTTCATCTTTTTGATGAGGTGGCAGACTGTAAATTTCCTGATACCTTATGTTCTGAAGAGCTGAATATATTGAAGGTAAGCACTGCATACTTTAAGCGAAATTCCAAGTTGCAGAAGGGACATGAATGCTTTAATGCCTGCGCTTTCTGCACTGTGGCCTCGAATCGATGTGGGTAATTTTTTTTTTTGCAAACAGTAGTGTCATTATTACAAAGTTTGTAATAGTGTAAAGGTATTGTCATAAAATTTCATCTAATGAAGACCACAGTATGTTTGTAAACTACGATAATCAAATCTAAATATGGGATACACAATAGATCATTTGAAACAAATCTAATGTGATGTGCTTGCTTTTTGTTTAGCCGTCAGCACACCGTAACGAATTAATGTGATATACAATGCTAGTCTTTAAAATGTAGACGGAGGCAATAGACATTTCTCATTTAATCACAGGAACTACAGCTGTCACCAGAAGAAGCGAGAGACTTGGAAAAAAATTCAAGGCAGCAGACACACAGTGCGAGGTGGCGAGAAGCTCGTGTGGCCCGATTAACTGCCTCACGTTTTGGGAGAGTCATCAAAAGGAGAGAAGAGTGGACCGATAAAGGAATCGCGAACATAGTTGAAAGTAAGGACCTCTCTCGTGTGCGCGCTGTTCAATACGGACTCCGAAATGAAAGTCTGGCTGCTGACCGGTACAGTGCCGTAATGCAGAGCTATGGACATTCTGTGTCACTTTTACACAGTGGCTTAGCAGTAAATCCAGAGTTTCCATGGCTTGGTGCAAGCCCCGACAGGTTTGTTTTCGACCCAGAAGAGGATACATTCGGGCTATTGGAAATTAAGTGCCCATATTCACTAAAGGACAGTCAACCAGAAGAAGCCATGATAAAGTCATCTTGCCTCACTTTTGGGGAAAATGGCCAACCGAGCCTCAAGAGAGAGCATGATTACTACACACAGGTGCTGGGTCAAATGGCTGTTGCTGGTTGCTTGTGGGCAGACTTCGTTGTGTGCTCAGAGAACTGGATTGCAGTGGAACGCATATGGTTTGACAAGGAAGAATGGCTTCAAATGCGTTCAAAACTTGACGCCTTCTTTTTTTCGCACATGTTACCGTATATCAGGACACGGCATCAATGTCACTAGTGTTTTGTTCATGCCAAGCAAAAGCCTAAAACAGAAATGTGCTTGAAATCAGTGATGCATGTGGGCTCTGTATCAAATATATATGTGGTATGTAAATAAGAGCCAATTTAACTACTGAGCAGAGTTCTGTTGACACTGCTGCTGAATATATAAGATGTTATCACTACTGTTGAGCATTTGGTGGAGACAGCAGCCTCAGGCTGAAGGAGAAAAATATTTTTATTTTCAATATAAAACTAATAATGGTACAATGCATCAAGGAACATGAATGTTGACATTAATATGGAAGTCTATTGCGGCTTCATTTCAGCTTTTTCATCATGAATACTCGACAGACACTTCATATCGTGCATATTATATAATGTACTGCTGCTAGCATTCTTTCCTCTTTTATTATGCACGAATGAGATGCATTCAAGTAACCAAATTACTGTCCCAGTAAGCTTCAAGGGAAAGAAAGAAATTGACAGAGTGATTAAAAATGTTACTTTACTGTCAATATTGCACCACAAACTATATAACGGAAGTAGCTTGCAATAAATGAGTAAAATTCGGCTTAACTTATCAATAGCATAAGTAGCCTGGCTCGCATTTGTACTGCACATGAAAAGAAAATTCAATCAATAAAATTAAAAAGAGGCTTTCTGGCTATATATCATCACACTTAAAATGAGTTGCAGCGATGCTACCCATTTCATTTGCACTGTCTTATTCGAGTGCATCAGTACAGCATGTTCCATGCCTTTATTGAACCTAAAGTAGGTAATATGCAGTCATATGTGGCACCTAAATGTGCGTCAAAAGTGCTCGCAGCCCAATACAAATTGGTGACTTGTTTCAAATGTGTTCACAGCTACATTCCTTTTATGTGTATACATCTGTACATGAAAACAAAATGTCAGTCACGCTACCTTTGTCTTTTATCATGCTAAGCAAAGCCAATCCAGTGATAAAATGGCAATAAATGAGCTGTTCTATATGCACTACACTCAGACTGAATCAAGTTTTAATATATATGCTATACTTGACACTGCAAAGATGGTTTGTAATATTGAAACAAATCCTTGATTTTTTAATAATAAAATGGATTGCTAAAGCTTTATGTCCTATTTGCCGCCATAGTGGCTCTGGTTATGGCACTTGGCTGCTGACCTGAAAGATGCGAATCTGCGGCAGGGATTTAACCTATTTCGATGAAGGCAAAATGATAGAGGCCCGTGTTCTGTGAGATGTTGTGCACGTCAAAGAACCTAAGGTGACTGAAATTTCCTGAGCCCTACACTATGGTGTCTCTCATAGCCTGAGTGGCTTTGGGACATTAAACCCCAACAACCAAACCTATATATCTTACTTTATGAGCACTTGCTAAGGGCAGTTAGATTTGCTAACTCCGATGCTTCAGTCGTGGCTATTTTGCTCTAATGGGATTTAAATCTTTAGTCACGAACGTTTGTACTTATTCAGACATTTGCTTCATCAGAAGTAGTTATGCTTCCTCGAGGTTGTATTAGGGGTGACTGGAAATTTGAGAGGATGGCTGTCACAGTCCATATCTGATTGATAAGTGGTGCCAAGCTGACGGGTACTGGTCTGTCAAATATGTGGTATGACTTGATCCTTTGTATTCTGCGTTCAACGTGAATTCTGAGCGAGGCAATTTCTCGAGTTTCTTTCATTTCACTGTTCGTAAACTTCCTATTTATCAGAAATGGAGGAATGTTCAAGTGAACATTTTTTTTGCACAAGAGGTCTTCAACACGGAAGCCTTTATCTGCCATGACAGAATCACCCTCATCAAACTCTAAATCAAGAAAACCACTCTTGATCACACATTCTCTGTCTGAGATTGACCCAGTGAATAGCTCAGACACAAAGGAGAGCAGTCCATTAGGTTGCACACCTATTAGTCCTTTAAAGGTGTTGCAGGACTTATAAACTGAATATGTGCTAGACTGTAGTGACAAAGATGAGGGGACTTCACACTGGATCTCAGTTGCATCTAGTATCACTCTTGTTGATGCATACTTTTCAGAAAACTCTGGTGGCATGGTTGCATTCACTACAGCTCGTGGTGCCCACAGGGGTATCATACATAATCTGTCATACATCAGGTTCAACCAGGTGGTACATATTCTTGAGACAGTGGACTGCGAAACATTAAATCTGTGTGCCAGATCAGTTTCAAACAGGCCAAGGCGAAGCCGCACAAGAACTAAAAACAGCTCATTTTTCCCCGTCAGTTTTCGTTTGCGACCCTTACTGGATTTGGCATCACCCACAGTGTCGGTGCAGAAAGCATCACAGCCATTCTCTTCCGGTTTCAAGAAAAGCAGAAGGCCAATGAAGCGGCTGTAATCGGGCAGACCAGTGTAAAACGTGACATCTTGATCACAGTCCTTAAATGACTCGATGCAGAAGGCGGCTGCCTTACGTCTTTCTTCAGCAAGCTCATTAGCTAGGTCTTCTTTCTCAGCTTGCAGCTGGCGAGCAGCCTCCCTGGCTGCTGTCAGCTGTTCTTCCAGCTGTGTGCACCTATCTTGAAGTCTCCTTATTTCTTTTTCCTGTTCTTCTGCAACGGAAATGACCGGCTCCAAATCTCGTGTCGAACAATCAGTCTTCTGTGGCCGCTCGCATGAGCTTTCGGTGTCCTGTTCATCACTGCACATGGATGCATCCACAGGTATAGCAATGCTGCTACTGCCGGTACTCTCAGTCGACCCTGATGCCTGCACTGTGTGACGTGCTTGCTTCAGAGTTGTGTTTGTTGCTGGTGGCGCACGCTGTTTTGGTGGCTTCCGGATCTTTTTATCTTTAACGAAGCTGAACACTGATGGCACAGCAGTGTCCCGAAGAAGCCTGTAGCCACTTGCCACACCAGGCACATAGTCAGTTTCACGAAAGTGCTTTGAGCAAACTTTTGTTGATTTGCCAACAGTAAAGTTGGCGCCTTCATCTCTGCGGATTGCAATGATCCATTTCTTGTACAATGATCCATTTCTTGTAAAAAAGTAATCCCGCGAGTCTTACCTTGATTCCACAGTCGTCAATCACTCCCCGTTGTTTGCAGAGTGGAACAC
Organism: Amblyomma maculatum; assembly: GCF_055883805.1. Classification (NCBI taxonomy): domain Eukaryota; kingdom Metazoa; phylum Arthropoda; class Arachnida; order Ixodida; family Ixodidae; genus Amblyomma; species Amblyomma maculatum. The sequence continues at coordinate 140,814,575 of NC_139346.1, forward strand.
AGCAGTGTGCGGGCATTTTGCCGGTAGAAAGCACTATATAAACATTCCGCTTTAACGCGCACGCACGCAGCTCAATCCGTCCGTAAGACACCCAGGCGTATGGGCAGTATGGGTCCCTTGCCCAACACAAGATGGCGTATGTAGTTTCGAACGCGTTCACCAGATGGCGCTACCAATTTTGCATACGGCCTATTGGAACTATTTAGAATGCCCAATTGGTATTTGCTGAACCATTTGGTTAATCCAACTGGACTAATCCATTGGAGAGGTGGTGTCCAATATTGGGTCCAGATGTAACCATTTGCAGGTCCCAATTGGCCCCAATATTTTTTCTTTTTTTTGACCAGGCAGGACACATCTCGAGCTGAAGACAAGTGTGAATGTTGAAACAGAATTTTGTTAGCGAGGAAATATATGTCCTAGAAACATACTCGTCCGTACGTACATCGGACGTACACCTCGTCTCTCATGCGGATATACAAAAACGGACGTAGTCTGTACCTCCGACGGACGTACCAATACGGAGCTTGTTATGTTAATATAAATCAGCTTGTTATGTTTAATTCTCGATTTTTAAGGATACTTAACATGGCCTAAAGGACATCGCCACTGTTTCATCTCGCTCCGCTCGGAATGTGTTCGCTGCGAATAGACTGAACCTCAATATGATTCTTTCTTCAAGACCTGCGGCACAAGTTGAATCGTTTCACATGCAAGCTAAACTGTCCGCGATTTCTGCATCTGCGGCGCAGACTTGTTCCAGATGGCCGCGGCAACTCGATCGCGGCCAGAGCGACGATGTTCAGCACATTGGAAAATATTCTCCACAGACGCGCCGTTTGTCGCATAATTTGCACACTCGGTCATCTGAAGTGCGTAAGCATTTTCTTCTCAATTAAATACACTAATGTTACTGACAATTGACACATGCACGCACCGCAGGGAGACTGAATAAGCATTTGCGGCACACACCACTGCAAGCGACGCAATAGCTGTAACGTGCATACACGTATTGAAATGTCTAGTTGGAAGAACGACCTGCATTTTCTTCGAACATTCTGCGTTTTCTGTGTAGATCACAGTAGCTCAGAGTGCCTAGATTTTTTTTTGCTCAGGCTATTGACAACTCGCACATCGGCTCTACTCTTGTATCACGACGAAAACGAAGTTAAAATAAACTGGTACACATACCTTGAGAGAGCGGTCGGAGGTGTAAGTGAATTGCAGCTCGTGCGGTTTTTCCTTCACGTGGGAAGTCTGCAGGCACAGTCCTTGTAGGGTTACCGTCTCTGCCGTGCAACCTTGTACACCGCAGCATATCAAATGACCAGAGTTGAGCACCTCTTCACCTTCGATTAGGCATCTAATCCTTTTTTCGCGCGTTCCTATGTGTTGCAGTATATCCCCTAACGTTAGTGCCTGCAAAAACAGTAGAGGCATTTTTTCTGGGCGCCTTTTCACTAGGGCATGCAACGGCGAAAAAGCATGGGTATGGTGGCTAGAAGGGGGAGGTGACGCCAGCGCCGGCGTATCCGCCGAGAGAGTGCGATCCTGTGGTTGACGCGCTGCCGCGAACGCCGCGGTGGCGCTGCGGTCAGCTTGGCGATGCAGTCACGCGATCATGCGCGTCTGCAGGGCTGCCAGATTTGGCTACTTTACGCCAAATTGGCTACTTTCTGAGCCACCTGGCGACAAAAAATTTAGGTTTGCTATTTGGTTACTTTCTGGCTACTTTTGAAAAATTTTCGCCTATTCCAACAAGCCCGTTTGCGCGCTGTTCAGGATGCTAGTTTTTATAGTTAGACAGATAGCAAACCTATCAACGGTAGCGCTGCAATACAACCAACTGTGCATGGTGACGACTGTCTCCACCCTGTTTCAAAGGGGACGCTCTTAACATCTATCCACTAAAACCCCTTGATAATTTGAAAGGAGCGACCACGGTGGTAGCGACACTCTCCTCCGCGCCGCGCTTTCCTCCTCAATTCTCCTCGCGCGGCTAAGGCGGTGCGGCGGCTGCGAGCTCTGCACACGACACGCTTTTTCTCCCTGGCGCCCGCCGGCCGGCCACAGCAGTCAGTGAAGCGCGCGTTTTTGGGCCAGGTCTGCGCTCCAGGATCAAGTACTGCCTCTTACTTTGTCTGTGTTTTTTTTTTGAGCGTGAACTCCATCACCGCGGTAAAAGCTCGCAAAACGAGAAACCGACCCAGGCTGGTGCTTTGAACGTTAAGATGAGAGAAAGTCAAAGCGGCCGCTTAGTCTATTTCGCTACTTTCAAGCTAGCTTGGCTAAGCATAGTATATGTCACGTGATAAACCTTAAGTTGGGATCATTGGTTAATTATACATTTATTTTGACCAATTACGGGCCAAATTAAATGATATTTAGTAAATCGCACTTGAAACCCAAATTTGCGCTGCAGCATCGAGTCATATACCGTTGGGAAGCTTAGGCCAAGTGTAAGGGCACTGTGGTAGTTAGCGATCATCATTATTCTGCGTTAATTAGTAAATTTTGTATAAAACCAAACTTCGAGCTAGACGATCAAGTCATATACCGTTGAAAAGCTTAGAATCAATCCAAATGCTCTGAATTAGTGATCCATATTTGCGTTAGTGAGCTATATGCAATCAAAACCACCCTTTGCATTATAGCATCGAGTCATATACCTTTCGAAAGCTTAGGTTGAATGCAAATGAGTTGTGCTAGTTATCGAACCGAATTAATTAGTGCTAATTATTTAACTGCTCTTAAAGCCAAACTTTGCATTATAGATGACCAAGTAAGGGCAAGTGTAAACACATTATGCTAGCTGGCCAAACTTAGATAAACATCACAACAACAGAACTAACACACTAGCTAGGCTTACCACGAACTGCTTCGAAATGTTTTTCTTTGCCTGTGCATATTTGCGTGCAGTAGGTCTTATTTAGCGCGCACCCGCTGACAATAAATTAGTCATGAGTACATCTTCCGTCCATAGGTTTGTCTCATCAGTGTGAAAGTGGCTTTTGCACTCTAGTTTGTTCACTGAATAAAACAGTTGCGCACTTTCAATGCGATCAAGGAGCGCGGACAACCATTCATTGACCACAATTCGCCGAACATTATTAGGCACTGGTGTCAAGGAAGCTTACGAAGATACTCGGTATACCTATGAAAGAATGATTTCTATATCTCTAGGCAAGGTAAACGCCTCTCGATAATGTAATATTATACTTGAGAAACCGAAGGTTCCCGTCCAACGCCTAGTAGTCATGATCAAAAAGGAAAGAAGTGTGTGTGATCATGTGAACACCTCCTGCACATTGGCCGTATCCTTGATAAACCCAAACCATGATTGAGAAGGTCAACTCAACTATTTACGGCAGACCTGAACATCGTACATGAGTGGTTGCAGTTTCGTTTCGTCGTATTCTCCTTTTGTAGCCATTGTTTGAGACGTCCAACTCGGCTAACATTTTATACTTACATTTTCATGGATATAATTTTATGCATTTTATACTGTTTCTAATCATCACAGAGAAGTTTCTGATAACACTTGTGTTTATCTGGTCAGTTTAGTTTTATGTCTGTTTATATAATATCGCAGTGTTACGCAGCCAGTTTTTTTTTTCAGAAAACGTTTCTACGTGATTTAGTTGCTACAAGACGCAACTGGCATTTGTTTCTTCACGAGCGTTGGAATAAAACGACTATTAAACGAATTTTTTTGGTTGTCTTTTTGCAGTGAGCGCTCCATTTGCTGTCCAATGCATGGCCCCATGGCTCCTTTTTGGCTACTTTTTATTGCTCTTCCTCTGGTTGGCTACTTTCTGGCTACTTTTCCCATTTTTGTGGCGACTTTTCATTTTTTGGACCTGGCAACCCTGTCTGCAGTATCTCATAGTATCTGGACGGCGCAGCAGCGTTCCTGTTTATTCGCGGCTGCCAGTGTAATCTCTCCTTTATGACAAGCTGCTGACATGTTAATGTGAGTGGCTAACTTCGCCAAACAGATGAACTCTAACGAAAAAAAAAAGCGAGGCAGCGTCAGTGCTTCGCCCCTGGCTGCACGTCCGGCTATGTGTCGTCGAGGCAGCATTGTCAGCGTGTGTCTCTTTTTTCTGTGCCCAAGGACCCTGCACGTTTCAAAGCTTGGCAAAGAGCCGTCCCCCGTGCCGACAAATCTTTGGACGCGAACTCGACGCTATGTGAGCGTCATTTCGACGAGGAGTTTATTGAGTGCTGTTTCATGCACGTGGTGAACGGTGCAACAGTGCAGATTCCACGAGAACAGCCGGTGCTGAAACCAGACGCAGTCCCAACCGTATTCCCCAATGTTCCCGCATACCTCTCCAAGAAAGCGCCAAAGAAGAGGACATCAAGAACTTCAACCTGCGGTTTGCCTTCAAAGATCCTGCGCCAGGAATCAAGCGTGTCTGTGCAGAACCAATAGATTCGTGCAGCGCAGAAAGTGATTGCAACCAAGTGCCATAAATTCCTGACGTTCGAAGGTGTGATCTTCCCAGCGGGGCTAGACACCTGATTGCTGAAGCCGGCAACCTCACAGTGTTTAGCGTGTGCGCTCTAGAAGGTGAGAGCATAAATTTTGAAAAGTATGTGCTTATGGCAACAGGTGAGAAGACAGTCCAGGCAACGGTTTTTGTGCAAGCCACAAAAGTCGAAACTGTTAATATTATTGACATGGATATGGCAGAAGAGTTGTTTCGCAACGTGGACTCCATGATCCCACGCAGAGGTTTTGGCAAAACTGGCGAATTTGAAGCAAATGCCAAGAGCAAAGACAAGACCTGTGGTAGCAGAACTTTCAGTTCATCTTGTCGTGCAGTTGCTCAAACGCCAGAAGGAGTCTGTACCCAGTGCAAGCACCTCAGGAGACTGCTGCTTAATCAGGCATCCTACAGAAGGAGAAAAGTAAAAACCGGAGTTCAATCGCTTTCATATAGGTTGAAGCTGCAAACAGCACAAGCGAAAAGGCACAGGCTAAGTGTCCTTCGAGCCAAGGTAAGCATTGAGCAGTTGAAGCAAAAGAATACGCAGCTTGATTCTGTGGTCTTTGAGGAAGCAGTCAAGGCCTTACCGATGAAGCAGCAGCAGCAGGTCAAGGCGTGCTTTGCAGCGTCGAAAAGGAAATGTACGAAAGGAATGAAGTATGAAAGTGAGTGGGCACTGGAGTGCTTGATAATGTGCATGAAGAGCCCCAGGCTCTATGAGCACATACGCAGAAACAAAATAATCACCTCGCCTTCTCGAACATCCTTACGCCGATATTTAAAGAGTTACAGGAGTGGGTTTGGCCTAAGCGAGAAGGTGTTTGGTGCTGTTGCAGAGAAAACAAAATCAATGGACTTATTCCAGCGCCATGGCGGACTCTTAATTGATGAGATTAAACTATCCGAAAGCTTGAGCTTGACATCCAGTGGCGCTATCGAAGGTTTTGTGGACCTTGGGAAGTTCACACCTGAAAGTGAGCGCTCCAGGACATGCGACCATGGCCTTGTATTGTTTGTGCCTTTTACTGGAACGTGGCACCAGATTATTGGCGTGTTTGCATCCCACAGCAATGTAAAGGCAGAGACGTTGGGAAAGATAACCATCGAAGCAGTGGTCATGTGCGAAAATGCTGGCTTGCACTTAGATTTCATCACTACTGATGGAGCTGCTTGGAGTATGTGTATGTGGCACTCATTTGGCATACACGGCAGGAAAGAAAACACGGTCTGTAAAAGACGGCACCCTACAGACCCAGAACGCTTCCTGTTCTTTATATCTGACTTCCCGCACCTCGTGAAGTGTGTCAGGAATGCTTTTGTTCGAACAGGTTTGAAACTGCCAGAAGGCCATGCTAGTCCTGACCCTATTAACTATGCCCGAAAGCTTGATGAGCAGCACGACACGACCCTCAAAGCCATGCCTCATATTAACAAATCGGTCGTGCGGCCGAATGGTTTTGAGAAAATGCGGGTTAACTACGCATTCAAGCTTTTTAGCGACGAAACTCTCAGAGGTCTTTTTTTATATAATTAAAATATAGAAGAAAAGCATGGGAGCACGGCTGCAACACTCAGCTTCGTGGAAAAAATGAGAAGGCTGATTGAGGCCGTGACATCAAGGTGGGGCTTAGGTGCACCCAGGCCGGGGGGGGGGGGGGGGCACATGAGAAGTGTATTGAAAGTTTTTTGGCTTACTTGGACGCATGGGAAACAGCTGCTGGCTCTGAAGGCAGTACAGCGCACAGTACAGTCGCAGTACAGCGGATGGATTTTGTGTTACCTTGTCAAGTAACAAGCTCTGCTACGTGACAAAGTTGAAATTCCGCTACATGATGACTTCCCGTCTGTGTCTGGATGCAATGACCATCCAACTCCCTCCCAATTTCTGATCTCTGTTAATGCTTTATGCTTCCAGAATTTGGCTAAGTCACTAATGGGAAGCAATGTGCCTCCAGGACTACTAAGGAGCCTGCTGGGAGCTGAAAAAAGAGACGAAAAGACCACTCAAAGCCGACTGGATGAGTTTCTAGATGCAGGAAACCTTGCCGAAGCACATGAAGTGCTAAGTGACTGTGGCCAGGGCATACAGCATGATGCCATGGTGGTTCAAGCCAGCGATTCCAGACTTATACATTACATGGCTGGCTATAATGCAAGAAAGAGCATTTCAAGCACCAAATATGCACAGTGCAGCCAGCAGCTCCTACAAGGGGAGGACGAACCAGCTCCAGCTGCAGCATGCCTCACTGCTGCTGTTGACCGAGAAGGCCTGCTGTACCCATCAGCCAAGCTCAATGCACTCGTGACCTCTCTTGAGAACACTCACTCACTGCTTTAGTGTAAGGGAAATCGACACTGACTGCATCATGGATTTGGTTTCCTTTCTGCAGTTTAGAAAGCTGACCCTTGTTGGCTGCTCTAATCACAGTATGTCCCTCACAAACAAAATTATCAAGTTTTATGTTCTTACTAGGCTCCACTTCTATTTCAAGGCCCATAACTGTAAGCGCAACGCTAAGCAGGAAAGATAATGAAAATGCTGAAACTTTAAAGGGTGCTCTAAGTTACATATTTATTCAAGGTCGATTGTATTAATTTTTTTCTATTTTGTGGAAAGTGATATCCTTGCCTTCCCATTTCTTAGTGCCAAGCGATGCAGTGTTGGTGTTCAATGTTTCATGATTTTTTTCTTTCTAATTACACAGAATCATGTGTAAATGTATCTTATATTTTGAATTACCCTGGATTTTATGATGTGCAGTACTTTGCTATTACTACAATGTGCAATAAATTTTTGCTATGCTTTGATTTGCTTGTTTGGAACCCCAATCACATTTACTAGGAGTAATGCTGATGCTTCGTATTCTTGAAGCTGAAGGAGGTGGAAAACATCGACTAAAGAACAGCCAACTTTTTTTCTTTCATTTAATACCTCTTAATTTTCCTACATATTTCTTTATGCCCTAAGGCAATAAACAATGTTATTGAAAAAAAAAAATGCTACCGCACGGAGCCGAAAAATCTTTCCATCCTCATTCTTTTGGTCTGTCTCCTACTTTCAACATGCACTATCTCGACCAGACGGGACTCATTCAAGACCTTCAATTCCTGAAACTGAAAGGATTCGCGAATAAAACTTTAGATATGCCAATATTCTACACACCAGAAGTATTAGAGTACCAACCAATCAATTTTAACGGTTTTGTTTGTCGTGTTTCACGTGCCAAAATTACTCGGGCTATGAGAGACACCGTAGTGGAGGACTTCGGAATTTAGATCACCTGGAGTTCTTTAACGTGTGCTAACATCCCACAGCACACGGGCGCCTTCGTCACCTTTATTCGCAAAGCCGGGAAACCAGTAGACACTGACAACCTCCGACCCATCTCTCTCGTGTGTGGGCAAATTGATGGAGACGATGGTGCGGGATCGGCTGTCTGAGTACCTTGAACAACACAACACTTTCGCGGACACCATGTTCGGATTTCGCCAACACAGATCCGCACAGGATGTCCTGCTCCAACTGACCGCGAAATACTGAACCCCATCACATGCACGAGAAACGACAAAATTGTCCTCGCCCTGGATCTCAAAGGGGCGTTCGACAACGTAACACACGAGGTCATACTCACGCACTTGAGTCAAACGCACTGTCGTATGAACACTTTCAACTACATCAATTTCTTACAGACAGACTGTCTTATATCCGAATACAGGATCAACAACACGAACCTTTTTTGCTTGGCACGAGGGGCACTCCGCAAGGCGCAGTGCTGTTTCCTCTGCTATTCAACGTTGCAATGATGCGCTTACTTGCTCTGTTGGGTGCGGACCCGTTTCCCTATGGCACGGGCTCTAGCTATCGAAGGGGTGCAGCACGCGCTGTCCTCTGCTATTCAACGTTACAATGATGCGCTTACTTGCTCTGTTGGGTGCTGACCCGTTTCCCTATGGCATGGGCTCTAGCTATCGAAGGGGTGCAGCACGCGCTGTACGCCGACGACATCACCCTCTGGGCCACGCAAGGGCGTCTTGGGACATGGAGACCAGCCTGCAAACGGCTGCTAGAATAGTTGACCGCTATGCCCGCGGCTGTGGTTTCCAATGCTCACTGCAGAAATATGAATTCGTGTATCTTTACCCCTCGCTCTCATGCTCGACTCAAATCAATCTCTCCTTGCAAGGAGGTCCCATTAAAGAATCTAAGGAAATCAGAGTTCGTGGACTCTTTATACACAACCAGCGATGATGCGGCACAACACTTGCCAAGCTCCGGCAGGTGGCGGACCAGGTGGGCCGCATGGTCCGCCGGGTTTCCAACAAGCGCGATGGGTTACGATGCAAGGAGGCCTTGCGGCTGGCGAACGCATTCGTGGCCAGTTGAATCTTGTATTCGACTCCCTACCTCCACCTGCGTAATCAGGAGGATACTCTGGAAGTTATCCTGCGTAAAATCATGAAACGAGCATTAGACCTCCCGGTTTCTATCTCTACCAGCTGTCTCTAGGCGCTGTGTGTGGTGAATACTTTCAAGGAGCTTCGGGAATCCCACCGCACCAATCAGTTCATGCGTCTGACAAAGCGAGTCGGGTCGCCGTCTTCGTGCCCGACTTCAAATCCAACACACCCAACTCACAGAGGAGAGATGTCGCATTCTCGAAAAATGGAGACGCGCCCTCCATGTGCGGCCTCTCTTCGCCAACATGTCCAAAGAGGACCATAATGGTCGGCGCCTGGCGCGGGCAGAAGCCTTGGACCGCCATTATGGAAGCAAACCAGGAGTTTTCTACGTGGACTTCTCCGGCCCGAGCCCTAGGGGTTGGTACACAGCCTCAGTCACCCACAAGGGCAAAACAGTAAACGGCATATACGTTCAGGGCCCAGTCACCATCCCATGCAGAAGAGGTGCCATCGCCCTCGCAGCCTCTGTCTCTTCCTCCAAATACATAATAATTAACCGACTCTCGAGGGGCTTGTCGGAACGTCCAACAAGGGTGGACTGCTCCCCTAGCTTACCGCATCTACTAAAATTGTAGTCGAGATTCGGATCCCGCGTACCGATCTCCCGTTTGAGCTCCAGGTCACCGGGAATGAGGCAGCCGACGCCGCCGCCCGCGCGCTCTCTCTCCGGGTATTTCCCACGGGACCCGACGCGGACCAGGATTGCGATTTCAGCCCAGCTTACAAATATAAAGAAATATGTGAATATTGCAAATCCATGCACTAAACTCTTCCCACCTCGTGTAAAGTGCTGGAGAAGGCTAACAGCGGGTGCTCCTGCGCCTGCTCACCAACACAATGTTGTGCCCGGCTACTCTTAAACATTTTGATCTACAATTGGCCGGGCTGTGCTCGCACTGTGGGGAGGTGTCTGACACCTACCACATGGTGTGGGCCTGCCAGAAAAGCCCATCTTGGCCCCCATCCCCAACCCCACCCGAGAGAACTGGGAGGCGACCCAGTCCGGCTGCTGCACCCTATAGAAGCCCAAAATGCCTGAACCCAACGCTCCCGGGCTGCGGCAAACGCCAATGGAGTGCCTGTCTAGGCATCCCACCTAGTGTCTATACCTCTCTGTACATATAATAAATGTTTTCACCACCACCACCCGTCCCCAGGTTCTCGATTTGCTTTGTCGGCTTGCCAACGTCATTGATGTCCGATTCTTCTTCCTTGGCTCACAGTTTCACCTCCCACTTCCGTTTCTTGACGATGTAGACGGTTCGGTAGCATTCCTTGCAGTTCTTGGCGCCCGTGAGATTCCCTTTGCCACGCACCTGACACTTTGGGTCACACCGGTGAACCTCGAGAGGGCTCTGTAGGCCGCATCGTAGGCATACTGGGTTGTTCGCATCAGTACAGACGTCACCTCGGTGGCCCATGCTTCTGCAGATACGACACATTTCATACTTGTGTAGCACGCAGCGGTGCGGCACGCACGAGTAAATCACGTACCGTGGCACCCTGTCCGTCGCAAAAAGTACGATTACGGATATCGTCTTGCCCATATGTTAAGCGGCGAGAATCTGTGGGTTTTTGTCGTGTTGATTCTTTCGATTTCTTCCTGGTTGTGGTCTAACGGAACGCCGTGGATGATTCCTTTTCCGCATGTTCTCCGCAGCCGTGAAATACGATGACACCTCGTAACTCTTTTTTTCGATCTTAATTTCTTTGATCAGCAAATAGCGGTCTGCTCTTTTCCTACTGGGTGTGCTAACCAAAATGGCGTTCTACTTATCGTTCTTGCAAATGGTGTCCACCTGTGTTTCTTCGGCACTGAGCGCAGCGGCGTTCTATATGGCCTCTTGAATTTGCTCTCCTCTAAGGAACCCAAGATGGAGTCCACCTTTCGGGCGAACAACGATTTTAATGTCTTCCGCAAGCAAACGCAGCTTTTGTGATGTCACCGAGCGTTCTGCCATCTTCCTTCCCACTCGAAGAGCCATCTTGGTTTCCTCGCTGCCTTCCCCTCCTCCATCTTGGCTTCCTTGGTTATCTCCGCTGACGTGCTTGCTTCCTCGCTTTCTGTGGGCTCGCGCCTATCCCTGCTGCGGTCCTAGCTCTTCTGGTGAGATGTCCTCGCCATCGACTTCGACGATAGTCATCCCAGGGCGAGGCACGGCCGCGCGGGAGCCTAAGCGACCGCGGTCGTCCAATGGTGGCTGCTGGCGGCGGCGTAAGGGTTGTCGCGGCCGCCGCAGTGCTAGACACATAATTTCTGGAAGTACCCAAAATCAGGCCACTTGCCTTATCCTGCTTTGCATGGAGTTCGGGTGACCTCCGCAGTCGATTCCAGTAAGTCGTGAGCCTGCTGTTGTCAGAAATTTGCATCAGTCTGCTTTTTTACAGAGCTCATATGAGTGAGTGAGTGAAAAACTTTATTAAGTATATTTAAGGGAGGGAGATGTGTAGGTGGGGTCCCTAGTCCGGGACTCCAGCGGCTGCCGCTGCTCCCCGCGCACGTGTCACGAGGGCCCGTTGGGCCTCTAGTCCAGAGCTTTATAGGGCAGCCTACCACCCCTCAATTGTTGGCACTGCATTCGGATCATCTGGAGGATTGTGTGGGCAGGTCCACACCATGTGGTGCAGGCCTGCCTTTTCCCCGCAATATTTGCATTTGGGGTCGCAGAACCCGGGGTGTATTGTGTTTAAACGGGCTGGTGTGTTATATGTACCTGTCTGTAGGCGTCGCCATCTAACTTCCTCCGCTTTGGAGAGCCCCTTGGCTGGGGGTGGATATTTTCTGCGAGAGAGTCTGCAGTGCTGTAACCTCTCCGCATACGTCGCCAGAGGGCCAGGATAGGGTGGTGTGGAGGATGGAGGGGTCGAGTCCCGGGGCAGGAGAGCTCGGGCAGCGGCATGGGCGCACTCGTTCCCTTCCACGCCTTGATGTCCCGGTGTCCAGACGAGGCATTTGTCTTGTTCGGGGTGTCCATAATTTTTCAATATTCTGGCAGCCTGGGGACATATTCGCCCTTTGATGTAGTTGCGATAGGCAGCCATAGAGTCTGTTATTATATAGGCGCAGGTGGTATGCGGGGGGGCTAAAGCAATGGCCACCTCCTCCGCCATTTCTTATTGTCATCGCAGATGGTGAGGGCATCAACCAGTTGTTGGTGAATCACAACCGCTACCGTGTACTCCGCTTCTGACTTTGCTGCGTCTACGTAGTTGGATTCAGTGTCCGTTTCGTACTTTTCCTGGATGTATTTGGGCCGCGCCTTACGGCGCCCTTGGTGGAACAGAGGATGCATATTGAGGGGTAGGGGATTGGCTATGTACGAGTCTGACCACCCGGGCGGTATAGCCTGTTTTTGTACGAGACCTTGCGGGCTAGTCAGGTTAAGGTCCATAAGAACGGTCTGGGCCGTGCGGGGTGCTGCTAGTCGATTTATCTGGGTGGCGCGTTGGGCGACAGGGAGTTCTTCGGCTGTATTGTGCACCCCTAATTGCAAAAGACGTTCTGTGGAAGTGCTTTGGGGCAGGCCCAGCGCCTTTTTAACTGCGTTTCGTATAATGAAGTCGATTTGCTTATAGTCTCCCGTTTTCAGGTGCAGATATGGTGTCGAATGCACAATTCTATTAATGATGAATGCTTGAACCAAGCGCAGGGTGTCTTGTTCGAGCATACCGCTGTCGTTGGTAGTGACCCTGGCTATCATACGCGCAACCTGCAGACTGGTGTTTTTGAGCCGAGTGAGGGCGTACACATTTCTGCCCTTGTCGTTGATGTAAAGCCCTAGAACCCTGATGGTGTCCTTCTGTGGTATTGGGTTTCCATTGAGGTTGACTTCAACAGTGGGTCTGTTGGCGGGAGCTGTGTAGTACCAGCAACTCCGACTTTTCGGGGGAGCAAGTAAGGCCGCAGTTAGCGGCGTAGGCTTGCACGATGGTTACGGCCTCTTGAAGACGGTCTTCGATTTCCGCGGTAGAATAGGCTGTGGTCCAAATAGTGATGTCATCCGCGTAGAAGGCGTACCGTAGATGCGATACCTGATTTAGCTGGGCTGGGAGTTTGATTAAAGCAATATTGAAAAGTAAGGGTGATAGAACAGCACCCTGTGGCGTGCCGCGTGTGCCTAGCTGTATTTGGCTGGGTTCTGCCAGACCGAGGTCGGCCAACGCCTCCTATAACTTCCAGGCCTGCGCGTCACGTGACGTGACGTTGGCTACGTCACGACGCGGAGGCTGATGGCACTCCTACCGTTTGTGGCCGTGGCGTCGCCGGCGTAGTGAATTCCTTCGCTCGCCTCTGAAGGGTGCGGACGCACGTTCCGTTGTCTCCCGACTAGGCGCGTCTCCTCTAGCGTCAGTTGCCTTTCAGCTCTCGGTGGGGGCGGGTGTGTGCGGCGCCCGCTCTCACCGAGCGCTCGCTCGCCTTCGCCTGCCTCCGGCGCTGCTCGCCCTCTCGCCCCGTCGCGACCTTCATTCCTCCGGTGCTGCGGTTATTACCGTCGCACCTCCCTGGTCCTTCTGGATCATCCCCGCTGGTCTCATCCAGCCCCCCAGCCGAAGCGGAGCCCGGATCCGTCTCCCAGCCCAACCCCCGACCCCTGGGCGTGCGAGTGTATCGCGTGCTGCGGGTGTTGCCAGGTCTCGCCCTGCCAGCACACCCTCCTCCCTTGAGGAGTTATCAGTGCGGCCCCCTTTTGACCTTGGTCTTCGCCTGTGGCGCACCGACGTCGCCCGAGGCAAGCCCCAGTGCTGGTACGGACTTGTGGCTCTCCGCCAAGGCTCCCTGCAGCTCCTTCGGGGGCGCAGTCCTGCTGGCCCATGCCAGTTTCCAGCGGACCGCAAGGTTCGCGAGCCTCGACGCATCCATCGTCACCTGCCGCTTCTGCGGCCCTCCCTGCTGCTTCAGCAGCAATCCCGGGAACGCCGTGCTCTCGGGCCTCGGCGCGCCGCCCTTCCTGACGGTTCTTCCAGCGTCCCCTGCCGCGCTTCAGCTCCGGCTGAGGTACCACTGCGGTCCCTTCCACTGCCTCCAGGATACCCCCAGAGACAGTGACCCGTGTGCTCCTCGCTCACGGAGTGCCATCTTCCGAGATGCCCCCTACCCGCCGCGCCGCTGCCATGGTAGCGGTTTCCCAGCGGTCATCCCAACTGCCACCCGGACTCTCCGATGTGACAGCGCACTGCAGATCCTCTGCAGCCACCCCGGCGTCTTGTTCTCTAAACGGAAAAGGACGCTTGCCGAGAAGCACGCTGCTCGCACCTAAGCCAACCCTGCACTGGGCTCCGACTTGCCGGTAGCGGCTGCGCTTGTGTGTTATCCGCGGGGCACCCAGGATAGCCCTCTGTGTTCTGCGGATTTCTCGCAGTGCTCCCATTCCTCGGCCCCTGACTCTTCGGACTATTGCTCGCGCGTCCTCCTCCCCTCCCAATCTTCCCCTACCCCATTCCCCTGGGCACCAAGAGTGCCGCCGCTAGCTCAGGCTGGCATACGTCGTGCCCAGTACCCCATCCCCCCTCATCATAGTAACCACCACCATAGTGCGGGCTGCGTCGCGCTGCGCTTGTAGCTCCCATCGTTTTTGTGGCAGGCGCGATGTTTGTAGGTGCGAGTTTCGTAAACGACGAAAGAATGTCCCATGCATTTATGAATGTCAGCTGGTTTCTATTTACCGCAACGAACATCGCGAAGCAAGCGGGTGGAGTAATTTTGCTACGGGTGGAGTAATTTTGCATGTGGCCTATTACTGCGTCATATGAATGCATCATGTATGCGCCTGTGCGCATTCTTGAGCAGTTTTATTTTGTTGACAAGTGCAGCCCATTAATGCGATCGGTCATGAATGGGGGATGCTGGTTAATGTTTTTTTCATGGTCACCTTGTTTTTGTTTCGTGGAACTGGTACGTGATTTAGTGCCGTCTGTGAAGCACTGCTAATGTAACGCTATTTGTGAACTGTAAATCTTAATTTGAATCATATCAAGCACCATTATCACTTTATTTTGGTTCATTATATTGACCACGTACCATTAATATTGCTGTAGCTTTTGAGAGATTGACATATGCTTTTTCAGGCAGGAAAGATAGGCACGGGGGTTGAGGAGATGGTTGCAGGTGGAAAAAAATGTTTATCACAACTCTCGAAGGGCTAAATTGATGCTGCAGACTACGATAAACTTTTGCTATGAAACAACCAAACGTGGATAACAGGGTGACCCAAGCAATGTTTATTTACAGTTAATTTCGCTCACTGTCAATACAGTGTAGTACAATACAATTTCAAATGAACAGGTCGCAGGCGTGGCACAGGCAATGACACCTCTATCACTTTTCCTGTCTTCCAGTCAGTATACGACGTTGTTCGTTCCAAGCACGAAGGGTCGAAGTGAACAGCACAGACCTACAGGAATGCAAAATATGCGTGTGAGTGCAAGAAAATTGCTCTCGTAAATGGCAAATGCCCAAGCAAATAAATTAAACCAGCAATTTATGTATTTCTACCATTACATTCTCAGGTTCCCTTTTTCACTCATATAAAAAATTGGCAAGTTTACTACCACAAATGTGACCTTTGTGTAAAAAATAAGCAATTTACTGGTTCCTTATTGACAGTAAACCTGGCAACATATGCTCAAACAACGGCAATACATCGGTAGTAAAATCTAAAACTTTCCAACGGCGTGCTTTTTTCAACGTACTGCATTATTAAAGTTTTACGCGAAAGTATATACAACTCGTTCACCCGAAAAGCCGCCGGCGTTGTAGTTCGCACGATCACGTCGGAAATAATCGGACGCTGCATGAAAGGCGCGATTGAGGCGTCCACCGAGAGGCTGTGATGCGAGGGAGTTACTGCACTCGTCCTTTCCTAAAAATGCCGGTTGAAATGTTCACCGATATGTCGAGATGTGAAAGGTACTGCGCCCTTACCTTTCTTGATAATAGTGGATATGGGAAAGGAAATGGCGCAGTATCTGTCACATAGTTCGTTGGACACAAAACGCGTTTGTGGAATCGGCGTTCGGAGAAGCGTCTTCAGAGCGCAAGCAGCGTAGGGGTGGAACGCTCACGATGACACACTGATGCTTTCGCGTCCGCAGCTTTAACTGCCCTCTGATTTTGTGGAGTCGATGTGCACGAACGCGTCTTTTGCGCAACCAGCGTTCCGGTCGAACGCTCATGATGACAAAGATGCTTTCGCGTTAATAGCACGTAAGCAGCCTTAAGCCCTCTGAATTTTTTTCCCCTTAAGGTTACCTTCTGCACTGAGGAATTTTGCATCAAAAACTCCTGCACCTCTGAGAGCTTACACATTGACCACGCAATAAATAACGTAACGCGAAGGGAATATATTTACATAAACTTTACAAATGACTCAACCGAGGCAGCGGCAACAGAGAAGGTTGTAGCCGTACTTCATACAGCGGACATTACGGCTAACAAAATATTTTCTCTCAGCACACATGCCAACGCTTCATCGGACCATTCACACGCATGACATTCTTGGTGAAACGAAATAGTTTGAGAAAAATGAAAACTAAAGAATCATTGCAAGCATTCTTACCTTGGTATATCAAGTTGGCACGAAATTCTTCCTCGGAATAGCGCGCAACCACTTCTCGAAGGTGTCTTTCTCCTTCGGAAAAGAAAACACTTGAACTTTCTCAACATTGTAGTTGCCGGCACGCAACACTTGTCAGGCGTTGCAGCCGTCGATAAACGCACATGGAAAACGCGCACAAACGCCGATGGCGAGTGATTTGGTCGAGCGCAACAGCTGCGTTCACATTGCGACCGGCAGCGAAGCACTCCAGGCACCGACTGCATGGCGCGGCAGCGGAGAGGGGAGGGGCATGGTGAAGTGACCGCCGGCAGGATGTGACGTCATATTTTTGGGCGCAGGCCTGGAAGTTATAGGAGGCGTTGGGTCGGCGTAGACGGTACGACCGGGAAGGAAATCTTTAACATATGCATAGGTCCTTGCACCACAATTGATGTGGCTCATATTTTCCAAAATAGAGTGGTGCTTTACGTTATCAAACGCCCCCTTGAGGTCAAGAGCGAGGATTGTCTTGAAGAAAGGCTTGTTAGGGGGGTTTATGACTTCTTCCTTAAGCTGGAGGAGTATAATAATAATAATACTTGGTTCACAGCAAGGGAAAGGCGCAGTATCTGTCACACTTGCTATGTGGACACCTGAACCGCACCGTAAGGGAAGGGATGAAGGTGTGAGTGAAAGTGGAAAGAGAGAAAGGGGAGCCGTAGTGGAGGGCTGCGAAGTAATTTCGACCACCTTTGGATGCGCACGCCCGAGACTACTAACGCAACCCTGGAGTTGAGCGACAGCTCGAAACGCGCGGCGTCAGCGAGCATTCGGGTTGTGCGTGAAACTGCTTCGTCCCACGTTCGAGCTGATACTCCGATTGGTTCAAATAGTAGTGAATACGTGGACCGCGTCTGAAAAGGGGACCTCGGCTGGCAATGAACCCTGAAATGACCCAAATCGGAGTGCGTGACTTTTCCTTGCCTTGTCAGATGGAAGGGAGGATGCACCAGGCGCAGTCCTCCTGTGAGGGTACAGACTTTAACCAGCGACCATCATCATCCTACGGCAACCCCAGGCAAGGCCTCCCGTACCACAGGGGTGGGGGGGTTGTTTCAGGGAGCGGGATTTTCCCAGCCAAGGGGCTCATGCAATCTGGCTAATTCCCGTCGGGGCGGAGTCGCAGTGCCACGGCATCACGTCCGCGCCACACCGACGAGGCTTCTAATATCTCACTTCGGTTTTACTGCGAAAGCAATACTACTTTTACTTTCAAGCCTTTGCCGTGCGACGGCGGTGCACATGAAATGACCTTTCGCTTGACCTCTGTGTGACGTCATGCCTCAAAAGCTGGGCTACAAACTCGCACCGTCCGTGAGAGACGGCGGTGCGCGTGAACAGTGGCCTAACTCCCGCTCTCTCTGCCAGGAGTGCCACAGGTGTTATGACGTCACGCCTCAAAGCTGGGAGACCAACTCGCGCCGTCCGTGAAAGACGGCGGTGCGCATGAACCTTGGCCTAACTCCCCCTCTCTCTGCCATTGAGGTTGACTTCAACAGTGGGTCTGCGTTGGCGGGAGCTGTGTAGTACCAGCAACTCCGACTTTTCGGGGGAGCAAGTAAGGCCGCAGTTAGCGGCGTAGGCTTGCACGATGGTTACGGCCTCTTGAAGACGGTCTTTGATTTCCGCGGTAGAATAGGCCGTGGTCCAAACAGTGATGTCATCCGCGTAGAAGGCGTACCGTAGATGCGATACCTGATTTAGCTGGGCTGGCAGTTTGATTAAAGCAATATTGAAAAGTAAGGGTGATAGAACAGCACCCTGTGGCGTGCCGCGTGTGTCTAGCTGTATTTGGCTGGGTTCTGCCAGACCGAGGTCGGCGTAGACGGTACGACCGTGAAGGAAATCTTTAACATATGCATAGGTCCTTGCACCACAATTGATGTGGCTCATATTTTCCAAAATAGAGTGGTGCTTTACATTATCAAACGCCCCCTTGAGGTCATGAGCGAGAATTGTCCTGAAGAAAGGCTTGTTAGGGGGGTTTATGACTTCTTCCTTAAGCTGGAGGAGTATATCTTGGGTAGATAGGCCAGGCCGGCATCCGAACATGGTGTGTGGGTACAAGTCGTTTTCTTCAAGATATCGGGTGAGCCTGATGTGTACCGCCTTCTCCATAACTTTCCCTACGCAGGAGGTGAGAGAGATGGGCCGTAGATTGTTAATATTTATGGGTTTGCCCGGTTTGGGGATGAAGTGCACCTCCGCAGTCTTCCACTTGTTTGGCAGCCGGCCCATGCGCCAAGAGTTGTTAATGTAATTCGCAAGCTGCGTGAGGGCTGCGTCGTGGAGATTGGCGAGGAGTCCCACCGTGATTTTGTCTTTCCCAGGAGCTGTGCCTCTGCGCATGGCTAGGATGGCGGCCTGTATTTCTTTGACGGTGAATTCCGCATCTAGTTTCTCGTTTGGCTGCCCATTATAGGGAGGGAGGGGGTCCGTGTCGACTGTGGTGCAGAAGTACTTTTGTTTGATGGTTTGTACGAGATCTCTATTGGAGCCGCGGTAACCATGTAGAGCCCTAGCAAGGTTCTTGCGAGGCATCTGAGTAAGCTCCAAGTTTGTTTCGAGCTAAGGTTACCACTCAGGGAATCACATCTTGTCAGCCAATTTGATTGAGCAAGGTTCCATGCATAGTCCTCTGCAGCTTGCGTTAGGGTTGCGATGCGGCGTTTGAGCGTTCTGTTGTGGCGCTGGTGGCGCCAACGTTTCACCAGGCCTCTGCGGGCGTCCCACAGGTACAGGAGATGGGAGTCAATAGCAGGGCGGTCTAAAGATGTTTTCAGGGTTCGGGTGTACTTAGAGGACATGTGCCTAAGGTCCGATGCCCAGGAAGCGTAATCAGTGATATCTGCGTGATCAAGGTCAGCTTGCTCTTTTCGAAACGCGGTCCAATCAGTGATTTTGGCAGTACCGCGCATATGTCGACGCGTTTTGCTTGCAACATGGATGATCAGAATGAAATTGTCACTGCCTAAAGTTTCCAGTGTGTTTTCCCATAGGCAAGCTTTACCGACGTGGGTTAGTGTGAGATCGGGGCTGGTGTCACGCGTGACACTGTTGCCAAGTCGAGTAGGTTGGGTCGGGTCGTTCAGCATGGTAAGCATGAGGTTTGATATGGTGTCTGCTAGGATGCGGCCTTTCTTGTTTGCTTTCGGGTAGCCCCAGGATGGGTGTTGCGCATTGAAATCGCCCAAAATAAGGAGCGGAGCTCCTTAGGCGACAGTGAGTGCCTTTGTGAACACCCTGGCGCAAGGGAAGGCAATTTGGGTGGGTTTACTGTAAATGTTGAGAATGTAGGTGCCCGTACCGTTGCGGTGTCTAGGTAGGATTTGTACAAAGTCGTACACTACATCATCTTCTTCTTCTAGATCTAAAGCAAGTGCAGTATAATCCTTGTGAACCATAATGCAAGTTGTTTGAGTGCGTTGGTGTGTGGAGTAATTAATGAGTTTTGCGGAGTTGTTAACCTCCTGTAAAGCGATTACATCTGGTTGGTTTGGGAGAGAATCAATGTATTGTTGGAGTGAGGCTCTCTTACGGCGGAAGCTGCGGCAGTTCCACTGTAGGACGCTTAAGTTTTGGGTAGTTGCTGTCCGGGCGGTAGGCATGGTACAGGTGGAGAAGATTCTTCGGAAATGGAACGCATAGGTTCGAGGGTGGGTTCGAGGCAGGATTCCAAGTCTTCGTCCGCGACAGCGTGTCGGCGACGGAAGCCTTTCAATCGTGGGAAGGCAGACCGCATGAGTTCCGCCACCTGTTGTTGTAGGCGCGCTATCTTTGCGTCGTGAACTCGTTGGTTTTGAAACATAGGTTCTAGTAAGAGCTTAATTTCTTCCCTCATCTGTGGCACGACTGGTTGCATAGCCTCCTGAATCATCTGCCGCATACTTTGAAAAAGTTCTGTCCTTAGGTTATCTATAGCCTGGGTTACCTACGTTTTAATTTCGGTAAGTATACCGAAATTGAAACGTAGGTAACCCAGGCTATAGATAACCTAAGGACAGAACTCGGGTTCCCCTGTGGCTTCAGATCGGATGGTAGGGGGGTTGGGTGCGAGTGGAGAGGCGCTAGTGTCAGTGGAGGGTAGGGGGTTGGTTTGCGTGGGTGATGTGTTGTTTTGGGGTTGAGACAGGAGCTGTTTTTGGATCGCTGACATTTCTTCGGTTCCAGCAGCAGGTGGACACAATAAAATACAGCATGCACGAACATTGACAAGTTGTGACTGGTAATAATAATAATAATAATAATAATAATAATAATAATAATAATAATAATAATAATAATAATAATAATAATAATAATAATAATAATAATAATAATGCGTTCATAGGAAGTGAAAGGCGCAGTATCTGTCACACTTGCTCTGTGGACACCTCAACCGCGCCGTAAGAGAACGGAATGATTGATTTATAGGAAGGACCCCGCCGGGGTGGTGCAGTGGTAAGACGCCCTACTACTGTGTCGGAGTTCCCGGGTTCGAACCCGACCTCGGCGGCTGCGTTTCGATGGAGGCGAAACGAGGTGGCGTCCGTGTGCTGTGCGATGTCAGCGCACGTTAAAGATCCCCAGGTGGTCGAAATTACTCCGTAGCCCTCCACTACGGCTCCCCATTCTCTCTTTCCTCTTTCACACCCACCTTCCTCCCTTCCCTTACGGCGCGGTTCAGGTGTCCAAAGAGCAAGTGTGACAGATACTGCGCCTTTCCCTTCCTGTGAACCAACCAACCAATCATTTATAGGAAGAGAAAGGCGCGGTAACGGTCTCGCTTTTCTGTGGACACCTCAACCGCGCCGTAAGGGAAGGGAGGACGATGGGAGTGAAAGTGGAAAGAGAGAGAGGGGCCGTAGTGGAGGGGTACGGAGTAATTTCGACCACCTCGGGATCTTTAACGTGCGCTGACATCGTACAGCACACGGACGCCTCTTCTTTTCGCCTCCATCGAAACGCAGCCGCCGAGGTCGGGTATGGAGGAAGGTGGGAGTGAAAGTGGTGAAAGTGTAAAGGGCTCCGAGCTGTAGTGGAGGGCTGCGGATTAATTTTGACCACCTGAGGATCTTTACCGCGCGCTGACATCGCACAGTACACGGGCTCCTAGTTGCACACGATCCGCATGGGTGCTCCAATGCGTGACTCCTCAATGCGCTTACAATTTTAACGCGGTAACGTTAAGGAGCTAGTGTCGCAGAAAAGCCGGTGGCGTCGGCGGCGTTGGCCGTGAGCGATAAATCCCGGCATGCACTTCATAAATAAAAAGCAACTTCCAAGATGGGCTGGGTGGGAATCGAACCAGGGTCTCCGGAGTGTGAGACGGAGACGCTACCACTCAGCCACGAGTTCGATGCTTGAAAGCGGTACAAAAGCGCTTCTAGTGAATGCGGTGTTGCCTTAGAAACGTGCCGTAGAACGTTATACTGCGGTGTATATCGGTAATTATGAGCATGTTACTTGCAGAAGTCGCAGTTACACGAGTAGCGAAGTACGTTTCTGCTACCTTTCTTCTGCGCTCTGCGCACATGCACAGCCATCTTGCGGCAAACACAGAAGAACCCCTCCTCGCAATGTGCGGCGCTGCCCCGACACGTGACGCGCCACTCGCCCCTGACGTTTCGCCGTGCACCCTCACGGGTTGTAGAATCAAGCGTCTTTCCTTTCTTTAGATCACTATCTTCGCTCACCCGCTTCTCCCTTTCGGGCCGCGCGGGTACCGGTGCGAGGATGCCCCAATACCCTTGCGTTTAATAAGTTTTCTCGCTCTCTCCTCTTCCAACATCCAGCGTGCGTCACTCGAACAGTGGTGTTTAGGCGACGCGGCTCCTCTTTCCGCTCACAGCGCGATTGCTAGGTGCAGCGTCTGATGCCGGACGCCTCTGACGTGATCGCTGCGCCGTAGCGCTTCTGCTGGGAAAGCGTCCCCTGCGATGTGTGCCGAGCTGCTTCCGAGGAATCATGCTTCTGCGTGGTGCTCCCAAGCGAGATAGAGGACGATCCCATCAAGGCGTCAGCCCCATGATCGCGTCCGCCTTCATGGCGCATCGCTGCCCGGCTTTCTCCCTCCGAGACACCGAGTGCACTTAGAAGTATGAAAACTATGTCTTTGTGTGACTCAAGAGCATACCGAGCGAATGAGTGTGTGGTGCGAACGAGGTGCAATAACGCTATCGCGTTCCACTCTTGAAGGCGAAGCTTAAGCGTCCTCCAAATTTTATTAATTTGCTTTATCATGCGGTGATTCACTAAGCCATCACTTAGCCAGAAATGACAATAGAAAAAAAAATTGGGGATCATTTCTGGTTTTATTAAGAGTACAAAAGCAGTCTGGCATAATTCTGTTCGCCTAGAATTCAGATATTGCAGGAGTATGGCAAAGGTTTATAGGTCTTATTTGGTCTGGCAGAGGTAGCAAGTTGATGCAGATAAAGAAATATGAGCAGGGAATATAAGGGGCTGAAACCAACCTGAAATGAAGCTGAAGAACCAGTGATGCATGCTGCATCTCGAATGGCGTCACTTGTCACGCAAAGAAATTTGTCCCTGAGTATCACAAATTTGAAGTCGGAGAAGTGAGTTCGTCGTGGGCAAGTATAGTTGGAAAGAGGCAGTACCTCTGAGAGGTGGTGGCAAGACCACTGTCATCCATTATGGGGAAACCCCGGCATCTGTTCAGGCAAAGCTGCACACATATATGTGCAATAAGAGCGCAAGCAAAACACTCCTGAATGGGCAACTGCATTAATATTTTGCCTTGCCAGCCCACTCCTCGTGCACTGTTAGCAAGCCTGCTTATGTTTGTCGAACTCACAAGCACACGCAAAATCAATAAACAAAATGTTCTCCAAAAATGACAAAAATTGAGTACTTCATGATGTTATCCTTTCAATAAATGTCTTGCACTCGGATTAAACAATTAATTCACTGCAGCTGCGAATAAAGTGAATAGGGAAGCTGATGGCAAACCTCGATGGTTTGGGGAGAGATAACTATTTATAATTGTGGCTTTGAGCAAAGTAAATAGTCTGATTTAGGTCAAGTATTATATCTACACAGGCTGAGCTGGCGCAAGCAATCAGCAATGTACAAGCGATCAGTAACTGCTTGTCAGTGTGAGCATATACACACAGTGTGGGCAGCTGTAATGAAGGGAGAGTGGATGGCAAATATCCTGAGGTATACTGAACGGCTTTATTCTCTGGCACCTCAATACTCGCTTTCTGCGATTTCTTAATATGCAAACATAATCAAGTCGGTGTAACAATATTCTCACTTAGAGCCCCTACACCTCTCAAATCGAATGGTACTTAAATGACTACTTCGTCATTTCATAAGCTATGTCTTTCATTGTGGCATTACACCACAGGTTCACTGAAAGCAGCGAAATATAGCACCAACTTTTAAAGAACTGCTAAGGTCATGAGCCCCTTCATGGATCACTGCCTTGTCGTGGCGGAGGGGCTTGCGAAACTCGATGAAGTCGTGAGCTCTGCTGTGTAGGGCCACCCAAGATAGACAGGTCACGGCAGAGAGTTCTGACAAAATGTGATTCACTGGAGAAGGTAATGGCAACCCACTCCAGTATTTCCTGCCAAGAAACCCTATGGCCAGTCACAATACCATTAATGATATGGCGCCGGAAGATGAGCCCCCCAGGTTGGAAGGCGTCCCACATATTACTGGGTATGAACAAAGGGCGATTCCTATTAGCTCCAAGACGAATGAAGCGGCTGGGCTAAAGCTAAAAGGACGCTCAGTTGTGGATGTGTCGGGAAGCGACCGGAAAGTTCGATATTGCAAGGAGATATGCCACATAGCAACATGGAATGTAAGATCTATGACGCAAGGTAAGCTGGATGTCGTCAAGCGAGAAATGGACTGATTGAACATTGATATCTTTGAAAGGTTATGTATACTTGCGCAAAAAACGGGACACAAAAAGGCACATAAACGACATGTACGGAGCGCATACATGTCGTTTATGTGTCCTTTTTGTGTCCCGTTTTTTGCGCAAGTATACATAACCTTTCAAAGATGAACCAACTCGCCCAAACAAGAGTATTAATTGATGTCTTGGGTACCAGCGAGCTCAAGTGGACCGGAATGGGAGAATTTAACTCTGGCGACCATTATGTCTTTTATTGTGGGCACGAATCCAAGAGAAGGAATGGGGCCGCTCTCATAGTAAACAAAAGAATGGGCAAAGCAGCGCTGGGGTACAACCCCAAAAACGACCGAATGATTTCACTTCGGATCCAAGGTCACCCTTTCAAGATAACAGTTATTCAAGTCTATGCACCGACCACTACTGCTGAAGAAGCTCACGTTGATAGATTTTATGCGGACCTACAATGCCTTTTAGACCGCACTTCATCATCAGACGTCGTTTTTCTCATAGGAGACTGGAATGCTAAGGTCGGGAGTGAAGAAATATCCGGAAATATAGGCAAGTGCGGTCTTGGCGAGCCAAATGAAGCTGGGCAGAGGCTAGTAGAGTTTTGTCAAGAAAACAACCTGACCATAGCGAATACTCATATTCAACAGCACAAGAGGCGCCTGTACACATGGACTTCACCCCCGCCGGGGTGGCGCAGTGGTTACGGCGCTCGACTACTGTTCCCAAGGTTGCAGGATCGAATCCCGGCCTCGGCGGCAACTTTTCAATGGAGGTGAAAAGCAAGGCGCCCGTGTGCTGTGCGATGTCAGTGCACGTTAAAGAACCCCAGGTGGTCGAAATTCCCGGAGCCCTCCATTACGGCGTCTCTCATAGCCTCAGTCGCTTTGGGACGTTAAACCCCTCGAACCAAACCAAACCAAACCAAACATGGACTTAACCGGACGGTCTGTACAGGAATGTTTGGTTGGTTGGTTTGTGGGGTTTAACGTCCCAAAGCAACTCAGGCTATGAGAGACGCCGTAGTGGAGGACTCCGGAAATTTCGACCTCGATTATATTCTTTGCCGGCAGAGATGGAGAAGCGCTATACAAGCAGTAAAAACAAGGCCTGGGGCCGATTGTGGCACCAATCATCAGCTTCTTGTTGCCAAAATTAAGCTTCGATTGAGGAAAACGCAGAAAACTAGAAGGCCTTTCAGGTATGATCAGGATCAAATTCCATTAGAATATGCTGTGGAAGTGAGGAATCGATTTCAAGAATTAGATCTAGAAGACAGAGAGCCCGAAGAGATGTGGACTGATGTTCGTGATATAATACAAGAAGTTGCTACTAAGGTAGTTCCAAAGCAAAAGAAACGCAAGAAAGCAAACTGGTTATCTGAAGAGGCTTTGCAAATAGCTGAGGAAAGGAGGATGGCACAAGAGTTGGGGGAAAGAGAAAGATACAAGGTTCTCAATGCGGATTTTCAGAAAATAGCAAGGAGAGATAAGAATGCCTTCCTGAACATACAGTGCCAAGCAGTTGAGGACTACAGCCAATTAATGAGCAAGAGCTTTGTATAAGACAATCAAAGATATCAAAGGAAGCTTCTGTGCTAAGCTGGGCGTGATAAAGGACAAACGAGGCAAGGACCTCACTGAAGCCTCAGAGGTAAAGAAGAGGTGGAAGGAATACACAGAAGAAATGTACAAGAAGGACCCGAATGTGCAAACCCAACACACGACGGTTGTGATTACTGATCTCGAGCCGGGCATCCTGAAGAGTGAAGTTTAATGGGC
Organism: Amblyomma maculatum; assembly: GCF_055883805.1. NCBI lineage: Eukaryota > Metazoa > Arthropoda > Arachnida > Ixodida > Ixodidae > Amblyomma > Amblyomma maculatum. The sequence continues at coordinate 140,840,790 of NC_139346.1, forward strand.
CTTAGCCAGCCTTGCTAACAACAAAGCTAGCGGAATTGATGGCATGCCAGTTGAGTTGCTTCAAATCTTCAACCATGACACTGTTAACATTCTGCATACATTATGTTAGAAGATTTGGACAACCCTGCAGTGGCCACAGGATTGGAGGAGATCAGTTTACATCCCCATTTCAAAGAAAGGCAGTGCCAAAGATTGTTCGAACTACCGCACGATCGCGCTTATTTCGCATGCTAGCAAGGTGATGTTGAAAATACTCCAAGGTAGGCTGCAGCAGTATGTGGATCGGGAGCTTCCGGACGTGCAAGCTGGGTTTCGAAAGGGCAGAGGAACTAGAGACCAAATTGCCAACCTTCGCTGGATCATGGAAAAAGCAAGAGAGTTCCAAAAACCAATCTACTTCTGCTTTATTGATTATGCGAAAGCGTTTGTCTGCGTAGATCACAGCAGATTGTGGCAAGCTCTCCAAGAGATGGGAGTTCCAATTCACCTCATCTGGGTCCTCAGGAACCTATATGAAGGACAAGAGGCCACAGTCAGAACTGGGCATGGTCTTACTGATTGGTTTCCGATTGAGAAAGGAGTGAGGCAAGGCTGCATACTGTCGCCCTGCCTATTTAACCTATATGCAGAGTGCATCATGATAAAGGCCGGTCTAGACGAGTCTTCAGATGGAGTGAAGATTGCTGGCAAACGTATCAACAACCTTAAATATGCGGATGATACCACTTTAATGGCAGAAAGTGAAGTGGAACTTAAGAGACTTCTGATGCGCGTACAAGAAGAGAGTGAGAAGTTTGGGCTTAAACTGAACATTAAAAAGACAAAGATCATGGCGTCTTGCCCTATCAAGTCCTGGAGCATCAATGGACAAGAAGTGGAAGCTGTGACAGATTTTCTCTTGGGCTCCTAGATTACCTCGGAAGGAGACTGCAGCCATGAAATTAGGAGACGCCTGCTTTTAGGAAAGAGAGCAATGGTTAGCCTTGACCGCCTAGTAAAGAGCAGAGACATTAGTCTGCCAATCAAAATCCGTATAACTCGTGCTATGGTCTTTCCAGTTGTGATGTATGGATGCGAGAGTTGGACTGTGAAAAAGGCTGACCGCCGAAGAATTGACGCGTTTGCATTGTGGTGCTGGCGAAGACTCTTGAGAGTTCCTTGGATTGCCAGAAGATCAAATCAGTCCATATTGTCGACCATACACCCTGACTGCTCATTGGAGGGTCAAATTCTAAAGTTAAAGCTCAGCTACTTTGGTCATCTGATGAGAAGAGATGAATCGCTGGAGAAACATTTGATATTGGGAAAGGTTGAGGGTCGCCGGAGAAGGGGTAGGGAGCGAACGCGATGGTTAGATGGCATCCTCGAGGCACTGCAGATGAAGTTATGGGATGTTAGGAAGATAGTGAGAGACCGGAAAGCGTGGCGTGACATGGTCCATAGGGTCACGAAGAGTCGGACACGACTGAACGACTGAACTGAACTGAAGGTCGTGAAGGATATTTTCTGCATACTGTCGGCAAGACTCCCGAACAAGTAAGGCGTGAGTTTAAAAAGGCTGCAAAAATCATATAGCAATACCAATCAAGTTACGAGCTTTGCTTTCATGAAACCTGTTGCACATCTTTCTTTTCATTCTCAAAAGAAAATAACGGTAGAGAGGGCATAAACCAGCAGATCATTTAAAGTCAATATATGAATGCAAAACAAAGGCAACATGTCATACCTACTGAGGCAATGTTTCTTTACAGACAGCATGTGTCATGGCGAGGTTCCCAAAGTTGCTCACAGGTTATGCGGCACCAAAATGTTGATGATGTCGTCCGCCTCACATTCAGGCAGCACTCCTTCAATGGCAGATGATCGCTGGTGCAAAAGCAGTGCGATGATACTAGTGGAGAAGCTGGACGTCGGGTGTTATAGAGCAAATAGCCCTAAATGCAGGAAAAAAAAGTCTCCATTAAATGAACGTCTGTAAATCATGATGACGACAGCATATCACGGCTCTTCTCTGTTTAGCTTACCTATATTCGCCATTGAAAGCTGTTTCAGAAAATGGACTACTCGCACGCTTTGTTACACATGGACACATGGCTGAGCCAGCGCGGGGTGGGGTGGGGGGGTAAGTATAACGACCAGAAAATGCATACTGATGTTACATGCAGTCCTGACGCTGGTGAAAAGTACCGGTGCGAAGAAAAGGGATCAGCGAAAATGAGAGGGCTAATGTATCCGCTTCAGCCGCCCAAAACACTAAAATTGACAATGTAAATATACCACATCGGTGTGCCATAAGATTCAAAGAAAGCTGAGAATGAAATTGTAAGCTTAACGGAATAGCGAAATGAACAAAAAACCTTGAAAAACCATACACCGAGAAATGAAAATCCTGTAGACATCAGAAATGCTTCTTTGATGCATTATTATGTCATTTTCGTATTGGACTTGCTCATCTGACACAGTCCATTCACAAGAAAGGAGATAAACGATATTTGAAGGGTATGGGAACGAGGTCACTTTAAACCATATCTTGTTCTCATGTATACGAAACTCGAAAAGCTAAGAAACAAATGGCTGTGACTTGACCAACGGCCATCCAGAGTAGAATTGCGGAAGCAACATCTGCAGCGAACGCGGCGTCGGCGGCACCTCTAACGGGCCAGCACCATGGGGCGCCCGAGAGCGCGCCTACGCGCACGAACGTACGCTGGAGTCGGTCTGCGTATGCGTGACGCGTCAGGCGCGAGCTGAGGCGCGCGCGGTGCAGATATCTGTCCCTGTCAGATATAGGCTCCCAAAGCATCGCTGGGCGGCGCTGCGGCTCCTGATAGGCAGCGCCATCTGTGGCAGAAAAATACACAGTGGGGCGCCGCCGGCTTGGCTCGCTGCCTTCGCGGCAAGCGCCGCGCGCTTTCTCTCGCACGAGCACGCGCCCTGACGCACCCCCGCAGGCGCATCGCGACATGCCGCCTGCATTCCGTCTTGATTATTGGACAACCTGCCGCGTATTTCCATGGAGGAAACGTAATTATAGGCGAGAAAATTTTTATTCACGTTTGTACTGCACAGCAGACGACAGACGGCGATGAGTAAATACTGATCGTGAATGCGTTTCCCACGTTAGCGAAAACGTAGGAAGTGTATTTCGAGGTAAGTCTCCTATGTAATTATATTATTGTATATAATATGTTTAAGAACTGCAAAAGTATTATCAGTACTCTAAAATAAAGCGGCTCGCTCGTTGATCATCGTTTTGGCCTGTAGCATATGAGATATGTATACGGTTTTGTTTTTATTATAACGACGTTACTAACGCAAATCTTGCAGTAGAAGAATAAGTTATAGTCCGAAGGAGGTGTTTCTTCAAAGGCACGAACGCTAGCAGTCTCAAAAGCATATGTGGGCTCCACGCGCTGCACGCGACATAACCGGCTCGCTTGCTCGGAAGGCAGAGGAAATCCAAGCTTCTACTACAATCGTGTTTTATTTCAGTTCTTATTAAATGGTTGTGCTTCATTTCTATTTGGATTGCATTAACGAAACCTGTGACGCGAATAGGGTGCTCCGCGCGAGTATTGTCAATCGAGCCATAACTAGGATCGCTTTTGTTTTGCACTTCCGGCATATTTTCGTTATGAATAATAATAATGTTGGTTCATTTATTGGCTAATTTGCGGAAATCTGTAAAAGAGTCTCAGCTCAGCAAGGCATGTCCCCCCCCCCTTTTTTTTAAGAAAAAAAAGGTCTCGTTCCTAGATATTTTCTTGGTCTTAGGGTACATTCACACAACATTGTCGATTGTGGACGTCGCTCGCTGGATATCTGTTGATTTGGTTGCTTTCAGAGCACTCGCAAAGCAGGGAGAGAGCACAGAAAATCGGCAAAGCAATACACGCGATTAGCGAAGAGCTGGATATTCCTCCACCCCCTTCGCTTTGTATGCATGGTGTTAAACCACTGTACTCTTTCGATGCCTCTCCAAGCCGTCTTTGTCAACTGTCGACATTTCTGAGTTTATGGAGAAGGAGGAAATTAGCTCTTTTCGTTTCCACAAAGAACGCGACACTTCTCAGAACGCTGTCACGCGGTGGAAAACAGGTCTTGTGGAAACGCTTCCAAAGGAATCTGCAAAGTTTCACACATGAGCCTCGTCTTTTGGCGCTTCGCCTACTATTGTGGCTGCCCATGACACAATGCTACTTATACTCCGTTTCACACATCAAGTGCAACACTACCAAAGCTACAGCTCTTGTTTGCGCTCTCCGCATCCGCGATAAAAAATAGTGCCTGCTCTTGACGAGAGAAAATAATAGTTGCTTTGTCTGCAAGCTTAATACATTTTACATTTGCCATCAACTTCATAAAAAGCACCTTTTTTAGGGCGAAAAGGTCGAATTCGGCTAATTTGTATGTTCTTTTATGTCGTTTTTGTTCGTGCCGCGTTTTGCTGCCCGCAACCTTGCCGGCTGTGCCACCAGATGGCGCTGGTTGTGCCCTCCGCCCTGCGCATCTCTTTTTGAGAAAATGGTTCTTTAGAGCGCATTTTTTCTATAAGATCCGCTCTGTGAAGATGTCTAAGCATGCGAAGCATGTTATTGCAAACGTGTATGTTCGGAATAGAGCCCGTTTCGGCAGGAACCACTCTCCTACAGAACGAGCGCGTAGTGATACGAGTCCGGGTTTTTTTCTTGCGGACTATTTGCGTAGCTTTCGCTGCGTTGCACCTGATGTATGAAACGGAGTATAGTACATCCGTTTCGCATCAGCGGAAGCGTTTTCGTATCGCCAAATAACCGCCAGGCGCAACGCGATCGCCGCGCGTGTACAGGAAGCTAGCGGAGCGTCTGCTCCGGCGACGTCCCATCGTTTCACATTTCGCCACCATGCCAGGAATACGGCGCTGCCATCGAGCGGCGAAACTTGAGCTTGGGTTCCCTATAGGGAACCTGGAGTTTGCTCCGCGACGCCAGCGCTCGGTTTCCAGCGGAGCGGAGAGGAACTACAAAACCTACGCGCATCCGCGCCCGCGCTGCGCGCGGCTGTCTGCGGAGTCTGCGCAGCCCGCTCGCTCGGGAGCGCGTGCTACAGGCAGCCGCACGTGCAAGCGGAGCGGGAGAAAGAGAGTGAGGACGAGGGGGGATGGTCGTGCGTCTGTGCGCGCAAAGCCGGCGCTCTTTGCCAGTGGTGTTGCTTATTTTTGCTTTTTTCTGTGCCCCGGCTGACATAGAGGCTGGCTGGAGGCACGCTTTTTATCGGTGCTTTCGAAAGTGAGAAATTATGATTAATTGATCGCCGCGGACATTGCTTTCAAAGAGCGCTTGTTGAGAGGCTCAGACAAAAAAAAAAACATGAACGCGAATTCGGTACTCGAAGGCAGAGGCAAGCGACAGGTATTTTAAAGGACGTGAGGCGGCACCTCTTGATTTCTCTTCCATGTTGTTCAGAGAATGAAGGGTCCAGCCTTCTCGTTGAGAATTGATACGCGTGTACACAGCGACGAGTGCTCCGGGCGCTGGTTGGGGAGCTTCCTTTCCATTTGTGACTGCTCACTTGAAAGGGGCCTATTCAACTCTTTGGGGACAGACGTTTTAGGCGATGCTGCCGGCGCCGTGGTGCCTGCTTTCGGCGCGTTTAGGACGCGTTCCCTACAAAGGCACAAAGCATGCCGCCTTACCCTTTGGTTCCTGCTTACAGCGGTCAGGGGGAGTTCGCTGCTGTGGCGCTGCCATCCGAAATCAATCACTTATCTACCTTTAACGATGAGAGGTTTCTTAACGACCTGGATCACTGACGAGAAGCCGAGGCATGCCATTCTTTCGGCAGTTTCCTTTCTCCGTGAGACGAAGAGCGAGTAAATGCCTGACGACTTTCCATGCAGGCGGGGACATCTCTCCAAGTAAACCTTTGTCTTCTTAATTCCACAGCTACGCTGTGCAATCCCTAGTTCAGTTATCTCCTCTAGCGAATGCGCAGTTTTGAGCTCCCGAAGCAGGATCGCGTATGAGGATAGGACGATTAACGTATGTGTTTTCACTTTATAAGCGCCGAGTGATGGCATTAATGACATATATCTGTTTCTTGAGGCCGACTTGGTCCTACGATGGCTGCTGCGGCACCGCCAGTTACAAACAGAGGTGCAAGATACGAGCGGTACGAGATACCTAAAAAAAAACAACCGACAACCATCGTTTCAACACGAAAGAGAGAAAAACGCTTTCACGAGTTTTGCGAAAAAGCGCGCTGTCGCTTTTTCATTCCAGTTTTTTTTTTCTTGCCCCCTTTCTTGGAGCGCGACGGCGGCCAGAATGCGGCCGGAGGAGGAGGAGAGAAACAACCGAGCGCGCGCGCGCAAACACGTGCTGGAGAACAGCGCGTTGCAGACGACAGCATGCTTTTCTATGCGGCGGGGAGCAGACGACGCGGCCGCACTGCGCGTAGGTTTTGACGGGATCTCCATGGAGGGCGCTGACGCACGAGCGGCGCAGCGCCCCCTGGCCCAGGTTTTCTCCCCTATTTCTGCGGCGCTCGCTGCTCGCTCGCGCTGGAGCGAGGATAATAGCCGGTTATTTGCTGGCGTGCACCAATCAGAGGATGCCTTTCCCGCCGTCTCCTCGATATCTCTCTGTTTACTTTTTTTTTGGAATCTGTGCGCGCCGTCTCCGCGATCTCTCAGTTTGCTTCTTTTTGGCATTGGTGCTGCGGTACGTAGAGATGTGCGTACAGTTTGTCGACCGACAAGGAAAGGTTCATCGCCTCAGTGTAGCTGCTTCACTCGCTGTGGTTCACCAGCCACAAACCGCATAAAATAAATAAGTTAAAGAAGCTATATGGGGAGAAGTGGCGTCTGAGGTGCTGCTGGGAGCACCATGCGCAGGGAAGCGCATTGTTTATGGCAAGCATTGCATGAGTGAAATGTGCTTAAAAATCCTCGTGCTGCAATCGCGCAGACAGCATCGAGCGTGAGCAAAGACGCTGGATGTCGCTCCGGGACAAGCTTAAAGTAGCAGTCGAACTGTTTCGCCTGTTTCAGCCTACGAAGACTTGCAACATCACAGGAGCGCGTGCGCCAAAGACGCTTCATCGAGATGCGTATTTTTACCACCGTTGTCAGGGCGCGGCACTGGGCGCGTTGGCGCCTTGCTCGTGCGTCTCTCGTGTGCACCATGGAGCGGGGCCTTGAGTCACCGCGCCGCGGAGTTGGCGGTGGCCCTGGCGCACCGACTGTGCATAATGTGACGTCACTCCCTCCTGGCGTATGCGCAGCTGGGGTGGCGGCGGCGGCACCTCTCACCCGCACAGCGAAGGAGTGGCGCCGGCTCCGACGCGGCTCTCCAGCTGTGCTCCGTGTGACATCACTCGGTCCTCGCTCATGCGCAGCTTGGGTCATCGAGGGTTCCGCGAAATGGCTCACCGACAAGCGCAGTTTTGCTTCCGCAACAAAATACTTCACACAGCTTAGAGCTAAAAAATTCCATTCCATCGAACCTTGCTTCTAGGAGAGGGAGCAATTATCGAAATTTCCTGTGTTTTATCTTCTTAAAGAATGCGAAGCATGTAAATGATCTGCAATTTCAATTTGATTTATTCCTTATTCACAATATGAACACATTACACCTTGTTTTCGGCGCATGACAGCCTTAGTCGCATTATGTTCCATAATACCCAATCAAACAGCAATTGATAGCAGATTCGATTAGTTGCAAATAATTTTGATGCACTGCTTGACTTGGTCAGCGATTCGAATGAGATGAGTTTGAATTCGCTGATAATCTTGCATGTAGCTCAGCAGCAATAATTTTGCAGTTATGATTTATATATTATCTTTGAAAAATGCCTATATGGTTTTCGTTCTTATTACGGCATTTGGTTGATTAAGGTGCCGTTTTAACTTTGTGTGCCTTGTTGCAGTGTGCACTTGTTTTCTGTGTCCTTTTGTTGGTGAAGATTAAATTGTCAGCAATAAATTTATTGCTCACAACCTGCTGCGCGATTAAGGCTGCACATTCCTTTCTTATTCTATCCTCCTTCCGCCAGGACAACGCTGGTGTTGTTCAGTCAGTACATGCGCATGTGCATATGCTATATGGCTCGCTTAAATAATTGTGTCTCGCAAACAACTGGCTGAGCGGCACTGGTGCAGTTGCTGTGGGTATGTCGCGGAGGTCGTACCTTTTCGACAATTCTCGACACTTGTGATACCCCGACCCATGTGAATGATGTGGTCGACTGCCCAGTGCACATTTTTCCAGGCTTCGAAACTCCCGCCTTTGAATCGAAACCGAAACGGCACGTTGAAGCTGGTACGATGTTATGCCCTCACAGAGAGAGATGGCGCTGCTGCTCCAAGCACTGCGAAGGCTGACAGACACAAAGGGAGGGAAGCCCAGGAGGGGTATTTCTAGTGCGCTGCAAAATGTGTGCTTGACGGGACGCTAAAATTCATTAGTCTTGTTGTGTAACGCCGCGCATACACCTGAGCTAGCTACTGTACAGCATTTGCATAAAACATTGTTGCTAAAATGCGATTGTGCTTATATAGGTGGCCGTATGGGCTTTGCAGAAGGTATGTTGCGGCGTCGTGTGACAGAAGCATAAATGCGGTGCTTTGCGGTGTTACTCGTGTATTTGGTATTACTTTCGGTTGTATGGAATTGCCGCTGAGTTCCAAGTTTGGTCGTCAAAGTCGATATGGCGACGTCACTATTCTGGCACGTGAAGAGCTCCTTACCATTTCCATCACTGGCTTACTGCAAACCGAAAAACTGCGTGAAATCCGACATGTTTTAGTGTTCCTTGGCTCTTTGTTCAGACTAGGGGCCGCAGGCTAACTCCGAAAACGACGAAAACTCAAGAAAGTAAAAACATTTCACGTAATATTTTAAACACATAACTTTACACCAAATCATGCTTCTAGCTAGGCGAGGATTTACTTTCCTAAAAAGCGTAATGGCCTTTTAAAAATGGGTGATACGCTTCCTTAAAAAAGCATTCTAATCCAATAAGACTAATTAAACCTTGTGTTTGGCGCATGATCGCCTTAGTTGCTCCTGCGCCACGGATTCTTAAATGCTCCTGTGCCACGGAGCATTTAACAGCTCATGATTGGCGTTCGCCGAAACTATGGACGGAAAGTGTCGGCTGCACCTGTCAATAATCAGAAAAATAAAAATCTTGTCTCCACAGGGAATTAAACTTCATCCCCGCAGATCCCCACCGAGCGCTTTAATCGACAGCGCTACGCTCAACATCGTGAGGAGCACATCGAAATTCTCCTTCTCTACCGCAAAGATGTCGATAACAATTACACTTCAATTATGGATGATGATAATCGTGATAGTAGCGACGATAAGGACGGTGCATTTGGTTCATGATGACAACGAGAGCGAACGCGATGCACTGCACGCAGCAGAAACGCCCAGGCTTTTGCATTTCTGCAGTGCAGGTTCTATAGGGCTGTCAGAATTTTTAGCGATATGTTGAACTGTCTCGCTGTCCCTTCTGAGTTCGGTAGAACTGGATTCGAGTGAAGTACGAATCGGCGCCGCCTTATTCGTGTTGCTCCAGCGCCTGAAAGCACGAAGGTAAAAAGCGAAATCAAACCCAGTGAGCCAACCGGAGGGAGCATCGGCACTCCTGGCGTTTCGCGCACGCTTGCCAGCTAACGTGGTACTGCACAGACCCTACGGACACACAGGCTCAAAACATGCAGTGCTACAGTAGGACGCCAGCGCGCTAACAGCTGCTTCGGAAAAATCTCCTCTGGATCCGTCAGCGTTGCCGTTCAGGAAGCGTGACATCGATGAGGGGCGTATGCAAGGCGTATGCGATGGTACCACCTTGAGGCGGGTGCCCCTGCGTTGTGTGCGCTTCAGGTTTTGTTTTTTTTAGGGGGAGCTCGTCCAGGTGGCACTGAACACAGCGCGCTTTGCTTGAGTGTTCCATTCACTTACGTCCGTTTCTGTGCACTCTTTAATTTAACCCTGAGGTGCGTATCAACGGATCTGCTAGCACGTGTTACTGACAAAGAATGTATGGAATAAGAAACCAAAGGCGCTTTGCTTCCAGTGCCAGCTGAAATGGCGTCCGTGAGAGACGGCGGTGCGCATGACTACGATGCCGCCTGCTGCTAAGGATGCTTTCGCAACCTACCAGGCTTAACCAAGCTAAGCCTCTACCAATGTTTTCCATTTTGTTTGAAAATTATCATGGGGTGGCCCCTTTCTTCGCTGAACTTTTTCTTGCCAAGTGACTTTTCTTTATACCCCGCCGGGGTGGCGCAGTGGTTACGACGCTCGACTACTGTTCCCAAGGACGCGGGATCGAATCCCGGCCTCGCGGCAGCTTTTCGATGGAGGAGAAAGGCAAGGCGTCCGTGTGCTGTGCGATGTCAGCGCACGGTAAAGAACCCCAGGTGGTCGAAATTTCCGGAGTCCTCCACTACGGCGTCTCTCATAGCCTGAGTTGCTTTGGGACGTTAAACCCCACAAAACCAAACCAACTTTTCTTTATGTCGAGCTGAGTTCCGGACATGACCACGTACTCGGAAAACACTCTACTTCGATGCAATTTTGACAGCTACTGAAGCCAAAGCGGGCTAAGCGCCATATATGCCAAGCAAAGGAACTTGCATAGTTGCCGCCGTCAGGCTCTTAAATTTTGCATAATCTGCCTTCAAAGCACAGGCCAAAAGGTCTAAAAGTGTGGAGCTCGAATTTCTTTTCTAGATCTGTGCTAGCTTGTTATTGCAAATATTATTAGAAATACAGGAAGAAACAAATCAAGGCATAGGAACGCTGATGCCAACATAGTCCAGTACAATTTGAAAATGGGAGTCGCGGCGTGGCCTCAATGTGCGCCAAATATACTATAATCTCGCTATTCTAGGCACTCCCCTAAATTCGTCAACACGTTGGAAAGAATAGGCTGTGGTTAAGCTCTGGTTAAACCTGAAGGATTGCTAAAGTAATATCTGCATGGCTGCCCCGCCGGGGTGATGCAGTGGTAAGACGCCCGACTCCTGTGCCGGAGCTCCCGAGCTAGAACCCGACCACGGCGGCTGCGTTTAGATGGAGGAGAAACGAAGTGGCGTCCATGTGCTGTGCGATCCCAGCTAAATTGGTTCACAGGAAGGGAAAGGCGCAGTAACTGTCACACTTGCTCTGTGGACACCCGAACCGCGCCGTAAGGGAAGGGAGGAAGGTAGGAATGAAAGTGGAAAGAGAGAAAGAGGAGCCGTAGTGGAGGGCTACGGAGTAATTTCGACCACCTGGGGATCTTTAACGTGCGCTGACATCGCACAGCACACGACGCCTCTTCGTTTCGCCTCCATCGAAACGCAGCCGCCGTGGTCGGGTTCGAACCCGGGAACTCCGGCACAGTAGTCGGGCGTCTTACCACTGCACCACCCCGGCGGGGCAACGATCCCAGCGCACGTTAAAGATCCCAGGTGGTCGAAATTATTCCGTAGCCCTCCACTACGGCTCCCCTTTCTCTCTTTCCACCTTCACTCCCACCTTCCTCCCTTCCCGTGAACCAATTATCTGCATGGCTACGCTTGCTGTTTTAAGGCGAAAGCCTTCAATGACCGGTATGGTTGTTAGCAAATGTGTCCGCTTTCAGATTTCAAGTTTCCCAACTGTTCTGCGATGCATCGACGGGACATACATTGAAACGAGGAGCCCTGCTGGGAAGATAGCTTCTACCTATCTAAATATGCACGACGAAAAATCGTATGGGCGTGCAGGTCATCTGCAGTGCCGACCGCAAGTTCTTTGGTGTATTTTTTGGTCACACAGGCGTATTTAGGCATTGTTTTGCTTTGGGTAAACTTCCTCAAGTTAGTGAAAAGAAATTCCATTTACCTGGTGATCCTGGATACCCTGTAAGAGAGTACTTGTTGACTCCATTCAGAGATTATGGTCATTGGCTCCGAAATTCGCGAATTACAACTTTCGCCTCAGCCAGACACGCGTACGCATTGAAAATGCATTCGGTGTTCTAAAAGGCCGTTTCAGGCAGCTGCTGCTTCTGGAGTCCTGTTCAGTGGACAAGGCAACATTGTCCATTCTAGCCGATAGCGTGCTGCACAATATGTACATTGAAGCAGGTGATGATGGTGAGGTCTACGAGGACCATTCGGCTACAAATGCCAGCAGGCCAGGTCCTACAGCAATGCTGGTCTCCATAAACATTAGAGTGGACAGGATAGTGAAACCGCTAGGGGAGAAAAAACGAAAGCAAATTGTTCGGTACCGCCAGACTATTCAGTGAGCTAACAACTGGGACTGAGTTTGCCTTTTTTAATGAGACTGTGCAGCTCTATAAAAAAAGATTAGTGCAAGTGCAGCACATAACTGTGTAACCAAAATCATATTTCATTTCCCGAGTGAGCTTGTCAGTATCCTTCTTAACAGCCTTGGTGCCCTACTTTTATTGTTCCACCGTAACAATTGTCATTCCTTCCCTGAGCGCTAAGGTGTTCATCATAATTTAAGGAGGAGGCGATGTTCGATGGAGGCGAAACGAAGAGGCGTCGTGTGCTGTGCGATGTCAGCGCACGTTAAAGATCCCCAGGTGGTCGAAATTACTCCATAGCCCTCCACTACGGCTCCTCTTTCTCTCTTTCCACTTTCACTGCCATCTTCCTCCCTTCCCTTACGTCGCGGTTGCGGTGTGCACAGAAAACAAGTGAGACAGTTACCGCGCCTTTCCCTTCCTATAAATAAATCAGTTTTATAATTTAAGGTGGAATATCAGTTCTGGAAGCAAATCCTTAATTCTTCTACTTTCCTTCTTACCACTTGTTACAATACCTTTCCCTCAATTTTCATGTGTAGGTGGGTTGTATACAAGTGATATGCTTATAATGAACGCCTTAGCGCTCAGGGAAGGAATGACAATTGTTACGGTGGAACAATAAAAGTAGGGAACCAAGGCGGCTAGGAAGGATATTGGCAAGCTCACTCGGGAAATGAAATATGATTTTGGTTACACAGTTATGTGCTGCACTTGCACTTATCTTTTTTTTTTTTTATAGAGCTGCACAATCTCATTAAAAAGGCAAACCCAGTCCCAGTTGTTAGCTCACTAAATAGTCTGGAGGTACCGAACAATTTGCGTTCGTTTTTGCTCCCCTAGCTGTTTCAATATCCTGTCCGCTCTAATGTCAAAGCCAACCCTTCCAGTCCTACCATTTTCCTCTCATATCTAGCCTCATAGCCGCGTTCGTCGCAGTGCTGCATATAATTATAATTAGTTCACAAGAAAAGGCGTAGTCTGTGTCAGTAGTAGTAGTAATAACTTTATTAAAACAGGAGTTCTTGTTTACCTTACTTTGGATCGCTGACATTTCTTCGCTTCCAGCAGCAGGTAGACAATAAAATACAGCATGCACGAACATTGACAAGTTGTGACTGTTGATAATAATAATAAAAATTTGCAGGACGCTTAAGCTTCGCCTTCAAGAGTGGAACGCGATAGCGTTATTGCACCTCATCGAGAAAACTTATTAAACGCAAGGGTTTTGGGGCATCCTCGCACCGGTATCCGCGCGGCCCGAAGGGGAGAAGCGGGTGAGCGAAGATAGTGATCTAAAGAAAGGAAAGAAGCTTGATTTTACAACCTGCGAGGGTGCACGGCGAAACGTCAGGGGCGAGTGGCGCGCCACGTGTCGGGGCAGCGCCGCACATTGCGAGGAGGGCTTCTTCTGTGTTTGCCGCAAGATGGCTCTGCATGTGCGCAGAGCGCGGAAGAAATGTAGCGGAAACGTACTTCGCTACTCGTGTAACTGCGACTTCTGTAAGTAACATGCTCATAATTACCGATATACACCGCAGTATAACGTTCTACGGCACGTTTCTAAGGCAAAACCGCATTCACCAGAAGCGCTTTTGTACCGCTTTCAAGCATCGAACATTGGACGATTTCATGGACGCAGAGGACATGGAAAAAATTGCGACTACCATGGAATCGCCACCAGACAGTGAACGTCCGGCGGTTGCATTTACTGAAGCCTCCATTTTTTCCCCACAAGAAGTAGCGACCCCAACTCTCGGAGAAGCTGGGTCTCCTTCTCTCCCTGATGGTCGGGCCTGCAGCAGCGCGAACTCGGAAGCGGCCGCCGCGCAGCAGGAGGAGCGACCCGATACGCTGGACGAACCCAGCACCGTAGATGCCACGGCGATCAAGGAGGTCGACGAACCTGCAGCTCTCTCGAAGGACGTCGAGGGGCCTCGGGAATCGGAATCAGATAAGCCGGTCTCCAAACAACAGGACCGCAGACAACTGGAGAAAGAGGAAGGGAGAAACACGGAGGGAACGACAACGGAAGGAAGGCGAACTGCGGAAAGAAGCAGAGAGGACAGGTCCGAAAAAACCAACACCAACCCCACCGATGCCATTGACGAGCCCAATGTCAAGGAGGGGAAGAGAGAAGGCCGCCGCGTGACGAGGAAAGCCCTTGCAGCCGCTAGCCACCCTTGCGAGGTGGAGAGGGGTACTTCGGTAGGCGGTAGCGGGGGGCGCATGCCACCAGTCCGGTAAGCTTTCCCCCCACAATGGATCCCTCCCAGCTGTCGCTTAAAGTGGCCACCATTAATGTGGTGAGCCTTATAAAAACAAAAAGGAAAAGATGGCTTCTCGATTTAATTAATGAAAACAGCGTCGACGTTGCTCTTTTACAAGAGACCAAAATTTCAAGTTCGGATGATGCTAAATTCTTCGTTCGTTACTTTGGAGCTCAATTCTGGTGTTTCCATACAATCACGACATCAAGGGCAGGAGGCACCGCCATTCTCATTAGGAAAAAAGATAACATCACCATTGTTGACTGCGAGCTGGGAGAGGACGGGCGCTTTTGTCTTGTTGACGCCCTTGTGGGGAGGGAGCTGACTCGATTTGTGTGTGTCTACGCCCCGAATGAGACAACGGCACGGTCCAAGCTCTTTCGATCTCTCCGTCCTTTTCTTCTTGTCCCCGGAATCGTATACTTCGGAGGTGATTTTAACTGCGTACTCAGCAGGAGTGATAGAGCGGGCGGGGGAGGCGGTGTGGATGCGTCGGCGCGGGTGTTGAGAGGTCCTGCGAGATTCTGACCTGGTGGACGTGGCGCTCGGACGAACGGGGTCGACTGCGCGCTACACCCGCTGGCGCGGCACAGCGCAGGCTCGCCTCGATCGCATCTATGTCTGCGGTGAGGCGCTCCAACGCGTCCGCAGCTACACCGTCACTCCTGTGTGTTTCTCTGATCATGGCCTGGTCTCGTGCGTGCTGGGTGCCTTAACATGTCAAACAGGAAAAACAGTGGAAAGACGGTGGATAATGAACTCGACTATCATTTGCAACGAAGAGTTCTTAGACAAAGTAAATAAGGATATTGCTAGGCTTAAGTCTGGATCGGTTAATGCAGTAGAGTGGGAGTTATTTAAAACAAAAGTCAAAACCATTGCCACAGAGATCGGAACAAAAATTGCCGCGTCCGCTAAAGCTAAAATCCGGCACCTCACAGGCACCCTTCAGGGCCTTGTCGAGGCCAACGAAGAGATGCCGGGAGAATTTTCTGATGACATTCGGAAAGTCAAAGAGGAACTTCGATCAGAACTGGAACGGCGTTATTGGGGCGCACTCGTCCGCAGTCGGGAGCAGAGAGTGCAGTACGAGGCGCAGCCATCAAAGCTCTTTTGTGCCTTCGAACGGGAGCAGGCTGCGCGGGTTACTATAAGGGAGGTTATTAACAGCGGAACCGCTGCGCGAGGGCATGGCGAAGTGGCGCAGGCCTTCGATGAATACTATCGCAAGCTTTTCCAGGCTGGAAAACCGCTGGATCCCGTGCCATCCGAAGTCCTGAGCGAACTACCCAAAGTTCCTTAGGAGATTAGGGAGGCAACAAACTCCTCATTGACTGCTGACGAGATAGAGCGCGTAATTGCAAAACTCCCTAAGAATAAATCACCCGGACCGGACGGCATAACAGCCGAATTTTACCAATTCTTTAGAAGTGAACTCAGCCCAATACTAGCGGAGGTGTTCGAGGATATAAGGAAACGAAAACTTCTCCCGCCTTCTATGCGGTGAAGTAATTTAGTCCTGATTCCTAAGAAACCTTCCCCCGAATCTACCCCCGACGTAGCCGATTTCAGGCCAATCAGTCTACTTTCCACGGACTATAAGATTCTGGCTAGAGCTCTCGCTCGTCGACTCGAGACCGCCCTCAGCACCGTGGTGGGAGAGCATCAAACATGCGGCTTCAAAGGGCGCTCCATAAATACCAACTTACACCGCATGAGGACGGTCCGCGAGGCGGCGGATGTAGGGCTCCTTCCTTCGGCCATTCTCCAGATCGACTTGAGGAAGGCGTTTGATCAGGTTGACCGGGCTTTCCTCTTTTCTCTCCTTCATCAGTGCGAAGTAGGTGACGACATAATAGATTGGCTCAAAATTTGTTACACTGAAATTACTACTGCAATCGTCCTTAACGGTATACCAGGCGCGCCGATACAGGTGAATAGATCAGTACGACAAGGGTGTCCGATGTCGCCTGTTCTCTTCGCCTTGTATCTGGAACCTCTATGTCGCATGGTACTTGCGTCTAAAACCATCAAGGGTCTAGATCTCGGCTGCCAAGAACTGCGCGTCCTCGCATACGCGGACGATGCAGCCTTCATTTGCACGTCCCAACAACAAGTGGGGGAGGTGATTCGATTGGCAAACTCCTTCTGTCAATTTTCTGGAGCCGCACTAAATTTAAAAAAATCGCAAGGCGCCTGGTTGGGAGACTGGAGAGGGAAGCCCCGCCAACTTTTTGGAGTAGAATGGACAGAAAAAATTGACGAATATCTAGGCGTTAATCTAGATATTAGCAAAGCGATCATGAACAGGTGGCAACCCAAACTAGTTGCCGCTGAAAGGAAGCTAGACCCATGGCGGCCGAGACACATAGCCATGTTCACGAGAGCCTATGTATGCAACGCGGTGGTCTACCCGGCGGTACTATACTCAGCCAGAGTGACCACAATCGACAGGGGCTCCGTGGGTAGGCTACACAGATCATGGGCAGTCTTCGTTTGGCGCTCTACGGCAGAGCCCATGCGCCGAAACAATCTCTTCTGGAGCATGGAGCGAGGCGGACTGGGCTTAGTGAACATAGAACTTAAACTTGTAGTCCGAAGGCTCATTTTCTTTCGAAGCCAAAAGGATAATTTTCTTCGCGCGGCCACTCAGTATCTAGGCTCGGCGCACTTGGCCCCTTGGTTGGCCACAACTAAGCCAATAGGTCACGGCATGAGAGTCACAGCCTTCTACAAGGAGGTAGCGCAGTCCCTGGCGCTGCTGCAAGGGCTTTTTTCGTGGGAGTACCTGCTCGCAGTAAAGCCGAGAAAGCTTTACTGGGACTTGCTGGCACAATTTCTGCAACCCCCAGTATATCGACAACCACCCATAGGCGTGGACAAGACTGATGCCCTCAAGCGCGTCAGGAAGCTGCCCGTTCCAACAGGCTCCAAGGATTTCTTCTTCCGTTTCCATACAGGAGTTTTGCCCGTGAAAGCTCGTCAGGAAGAGCGGGGTTTCTTCCTACCATGGGGCGCAAACTGTCTCCTGTGTGGCCGACGGGAGACCGTTCAACATGTCTTTATAGAATGCAACACGGCGCACATCTGGGACGAAGTACGGGGATTTTTCGCCACGGATTTGGAAGTCACATGGCCAGGGCTCTTGCGTCTCGACGCCTCTTGTGATCGTCCAGAGCTTCGAGACATTGTGATAGTGCTTGCGTTGCATGCCCTCTGGCGTGCGCGCGTGGATGTGGTGGAGTGTGTGCGTTGGCCGAAACCAGCGTGGCGGCACCTATTGGACAAAGCAGAGTGGACAGTTAGCGCTCTAGAGTCCTCTGGCTCCGATGAAAGCCTGCACGAGGAACTACGGCGAGGCTGCCGCGCTGTGATGGTCTTCAAAACACGACAGTACGAACGGTTTGGGTGCTGCTGATGCTTCACGCAGCGCTGCCCAAGTGGTTTTTTTTTTTTCTTTTCTTTTCTTTTCTTTTCCTTTTTGACTTACAATGGCGATTTTTTTTTCCTTTTTGACTTACAATGGCGAATTTTAGGCTTATATGTTATACTTTTGCTGACCCTTTCTTACCAGACCTCTCGACATAATTCTCTATTTTGCTTAATCTCCCCTCATGTTTCCTATGGCCGACGTTAACACGAGAAGCAATCAGTGCACTCGGCTATAGGTTGAGTTGCAGCCTTGTACATATATATGTAAATAAAGGTTTTTTGTCACTGAAAAAAAAAAAAAATCTCGTGGCTGAGTGGTAGCGTCTCCGTCTCACACTCCGAAAACCCTGGTTCGATTCCCACCCAGCCCATCTTGGAAGTTCCTTTTTATTTATGAAATGCATGCGGGGTGGTGCAGTGGTAAGACGCCCGACTACTGTGCCGGAAGGAAGGAAGGAAGAAGAACATTTATTTCCGCCGAATATGGTGCAGCAGCCACCTACGAGTCCGCACGCAGGCGTCCGGGGAGGCAGTCTGTCACACCGCGGCCAGAGGACACCCGGCCTCGTCTAGGAGAAGAGGTCTTCAGCCTCGGCCGCCAGGCGGACGGCGAATCGCTGTGTTTTTTCGTCGGAGCTTCTTAGCGTGGTCTCCCATTCATCGCTAGTTTTAATCGCGTTGCGCCCTGGGGCACGAACGCATCTCCATATTATATGATCTAATGTTGCCACGTGGCCGCAAAATTTACAAATTTAGGTTTCTGCACCGTCCCTCTTCCGCCCTCTGGCACCCGTCCAACTCCTCCACAGGGGCGAAAAGAAATTTCGAGCTTGGAGTCTTCTCCAGTCGTACGATTCCTTTTTACTCAGGGATCTAACCGGTGGCGGATATATCCTCCGGTCTTTCTTCAAGTTGTCGGTTACATCCCTAAAGGTACCTATACATTCTTTGGTTTTAGATGTTGTGGAGGCGTCCGCAGCACCCCGAGGTAGCGAGGAGCGGGCGAGCATGTGGGCAGCCTCGTTGCCGGCGACACCGGCGTGTGCTGGGGTCCAGATTATGGTCACGCTTTCGGCGAGAGACGACTCGTTCTGAAGTTTTGCAGCACGATTGCTGACTCTACCCTTGCTAAAATTTCTAACCGCCGCTTTGCTATCGCTGATGACGTGTTTCACGCCTGGTCGTGCAATGGCAATGGCTATTGCAATCTCCTCCGCCTCTACCGGCGGTAGATCTCGATTTCTTTCTATTCCTATGGCGATCCCAGTGTCCAATAGGGCGACTGAGGTTACGTCGCCTTCTTTCCCGATCGCTGCATCGGTGTAGGCGACCGATCCCGGCGGGAGTTTGTCCAATTTGTTAGCGAGGTGCTTAGCTCTGCTTTTTCTCCTCCCCTCGTCGTATACGGGGTGCATGTTCTTCGGTATGGGCGAGACGTATAGATGCTTTCTGATTTCTCGATCTATGCTTTCTCTGACACGTTTGCCTTCCCCGGGCGCTAGTAGGTTTACCCAGTCGAGGATTTGCCTACCCGCCGCCGTTCCTGCGAGTCGCTCTCTCTGGGACAGCCTGACCGCCGCAGCCAGCTCTTTCCACTCATTATGCAACCCCATTTTCTCTAGAATGTCGTTAGAAGTAGTTATGGGGAGTCCTAGAGCGCACTTCGTGCATCTCCTAATTATGGTGTTTAATTTGTGTTCTTCGGTCTTGTTGATATTTAGGAATGGAGTCGAGTAGCACATTCTGCTCGTGACAAAAGCTTGTACGAGTCTGAGTCTACTAGCCTCCGTGAGACCACTCCTTCTGTTGGACGTCTTCTTAAATACTCTGACTACGAGCTCCGCCTGATCTTTTAATTTCTTAATCAGGCTTTTGTTACTACCCCTGCGGTTGATAATCATACCTAATATTCTAATTTCATCTACTTTCCGGACTTCGTTTCCGTTGACTTTAATTTTGATATCTGGAGTTATCTTCCCACTACTGCTGGTCATTACCAGGAGCTCCGATTTTTCTGGCGAACAGCATAGACCTACGTCCTCTGCGTGATAGCTGATTATATTTGCTGCCTCTTGGAGCCTGGATGTGATGTACGAGTCGTTCCCTTCGCACATCCAGACGGTCACATCGTCCGCGTAGATGCTTAGTTTTAAGTCATCGAGATGGCCAAGCTTACTGGGGAGCTTCCTCATTACGATGTTAAAAAGGAAAGGTGAGAGCACAGCCCCCTGCGGAGTGCCTCTGTTACCCAGAGGGAACTCCTCCGAACATAAGCCCTGAAAGCTGATGATCGCCGTCCTGTCTCGCAGGAATGATCTAATGTAGTTGTAGGTTCTTTCGCCTACTCTAAGCTCAGCGAGCCCGTCGAGAATGGCGTCGTGACTGCCGTTGTCAAAAGCTTTCTTAAGGTCTAAGCCTAGAATAGCTTTCGTATTTTTTTTCCTGAAGTCTCTGACAACATCGTTATGTAGTCTGAGCATGGTATCTTGCGTACAAAGGCCGGGCCTGAATCCGACCAATTCAGCCGGCCACGCATCATTCTCTTCGGTGTATTTGGTTAGCCTCCTCTGAATAACTTTCTCAAGTAGTTTGCCTACGCAGGATGTTAGTGATATTGGGCGGAGATTCTCCAAGCCCGGTGGTTTTCCCTGCTTGTGGATTAGGGTGATCTTAGCCCTTTTCCACTCTTGGGGTACTTGACCACTCTCCCACACCTGATTTAAATATTTGGTTAGGGCATTGATCGATTCGTCGTCCAGATTTGCGAGCATCTTGTTATTAAAGAGGTCCGGCCCTGGGGCCGAGCGTCTTTTTAGGCCGTGCAGCTCCGCTCTGACTTCTGCCACTGTTATGGACGCGTCAAGCTCGCTGTTCGCCGGTCCGTTGTAATCTCTGTAATGCGCTGTGGCGGGGGAGCTACGTACATGGACTTGAGCTTGTAAATGAGCTGTTTGTCCGTACCCTTAAAGTTATACCTCGCCTTGACCTGTTTTATATTGGCGACCGTTTTGGACTTAGTCGGGTCTATCAGGAACCTGAGCAGTTGCCACGTCTTGGCCCCATTCATGGTGCCCTCCATCTCGTCGCATTTGTTATCCCAACGTTGCGACTCGAGTTTCCGGGCGTATTTTTCTATTTCGACGTTGTGTCTGGCTATCTCTCTCCTGAGATTGCGGTTCCACTTTTGCTTTTTGAGCTTCTTCGTTAGCTCTTCTTTCTTTTTGAACATGCCGAATAGCCTGCTATCCATCGCCTCAGGCAGAGCTTCGCCTTTAATTTCTTCGGTGGCCTCGTTGACATGGGTAATTAATTGGGCGGCCCAATTTTGAATGCACTCTATATCTCCAATTTCTTCCCGTTCTCTGATCTGTCTGAATTTATCCCAATCCACTTGGGTTTCCGTCCGACACACAGCGCGCTTAACGCTCACTTTCCTACTTAGTTCTACCTCTAGCACGTAGTGGTCGCTACCTAGATCCTGATGCTTGTTCGTCCACTTGACTATGCCAGTTCTATGGCAGAGAGTCAAGTCCGGGTTTGTGTCCGCTGACACACTGTTGCCCACCCTCGTCGGGCATCTAATGTCGTTAGCGATGTAGAGGTTTGACTCAGTGATATCTTCCAACAGCGTTTGACCCTTCGGGCTGCTGGTCGTGTAACCCCATTCTCGATGTCTGGCATTAAAATCGCCGGCTATTATTAGTGGGTTCTTACCTGCCAGGCTAATCGCTCTCTTAAATATCGGGCCAAACCTCGCCTTCGTGCACTTCGGGGAGCTGTACACATTGAGTAGAAATATGCTGCCTCTGTTCTTTTTACCGGTCAGGATTTCCACAAAGACCGTTTCGGTCTCCCTGTTACCTACTTCGTGCTGGACGACGGCGACGTTGTTTTTGACGTACGTCACGACCTGTGTTTTACTTCCCTTCCCGCTATCGTAGCTTTTGTACCCCGAAAGCTTCCATACACCTCGCGTTTCCTGCAGAGCCATTTCCAAAGGCTGTGTGTTCTGGCTAGCTACGTACTGTTGCAAGAGCCATCGCTTCATTGACAACGACCGGCAATTCCATTGCCAAATTTTAGACGTTTTGGGATCCATTATGATTTTGATATTGTATACCCGATGCGTTGCAAAGGGCTTGAAGCATCTTTTCTAGCACTCCAAATCTCGCCTCAAGTTTCTTATTCAGGTTCAATTCGAAGTCTATGATTTCATCCTTGACTAATTTTCTAAAAGCCACGTGCTTTCTGGCTTGTCCAATTACACTAGTGTCGTCTGATTTACGTTTCGCAGGTCTAGCCTGATCGATATTCATTTCATCTGAGTCGTCACTGTCCCTGCCACAGTTGCTCTCGCTTGCCCCACCGGGGCCCCGTATGACGGGCGGCCTGAGCATCGGAGGTGCCGGTGCAGGTGTAGCTTTTGCCTCTTTTAACTCTTTAATTACCTCGACTAGGGATTTGAGGGTTTCTTTGATCTCTTTGATGTCTTCTTTAATGATTCTGATTTCTTTGCTATGCTCGGCTTGAGTCTGTTGTAATTCCGAAAGTTCCAAGTTTTTTTCTTTGGAGACCCTGCTAGCGAAGCTGACCGACTTACCGCCTGCGTTAACTTCTTCATTCGTCTTTGCTTGTTCGGCCGGCGTCTCCCCGGGCATCGGCCAGTGGTTCTTGTCGTCCTTGGGTGGCGGTGGTTGTGGCGGCCCCCTGTTCTTGCTCTTGGATCTGGGCTCATCTCTGGTGACGGATGCGCTGGAGTCTCTCGCACGGCCCGTTGTGCCCGCGGCGTCGCCTCTTCCTCTCGATCTGCCCCGGGTTTTCGTTGGCTCTTGCTGCTTGTTTTGAGCCTGGGTGGCTTCTTTCTCTGCTTGTCGGACTTTGAGAATGTGCGGGGTCCGGTACATGCTTCTGCAGCGGTTGTGCCCCAGGGCGTGGCAGCCGCCGCACAGTAGGCATTGCGGCTCGCAATTTTGTTCGTGCCCCTCCGGTGGATTAAGCATTCTGCACACTCGGCATCGAGGGCTGGTGGGGTCCGGGCAGACGTCCGACCGATGTCCTAGGTTGCCGCATGCGTAGCACACACCGAATTTCTTTTTGTAGAGGTTGCACCGGTATAGCAATCCGTTGAACCACACCTCTCGCGGGACTTCTTGGTCTTCGAAAATGATGAGCACGGTTTTAGACTTTTTCCCGAGCCTCCTCGCTCCAATGTAGCCAGGGTTATCTCTGAGTCCCTGCCGAGTTTCCTCCTCCGTGACGTCCAGCGGAACGTCGTATATGACGCCCTTGCCTCCCTCCGGCATGGCCGCGTGAGCAGTTGCGTCTATCTCAACTGGCCCGATTTTTATGGTCGTAATTTGCTCGTACCGCTTTGCCCTGCCGAGCTCCGGGTCATAATTAGTAGGGACTGATTCTTCGGGTTGGCGATGAATCTGTCTTCCCCGTTCAGGTTGAGGCCTGCAGCCGTAACCAGGACCTGGCGCAGCTTCGGTCCCGCTTTCCTTGTCAGCTGATCGGCGCCGCCGTGCGGTCGCAGCACTACGCGGAACATCTCCTTCGGTATTTTCGATCTGACCGTGCCTACGGATCTCTCGGCGAGTGACCTTCCTATCGCTTTTTGCCGCGATTTGGCGGCCTCGGTCCTTTCGCTCCCCTTCACGGGTGCCTCCTTCTTCGCTTGGGACGCTGCGTCGCATTCCTTCACATATCTGCCTCCTTGTCGGCGGAACCATGAATTTTCTTCTAAGGCCTCAACCGCCTCCATATTTCCGTCCTTACTAGTGTCAGAGTTCGGCTGATAGGTCTGATTTTCCTCGCCCTGCCAGTCCATGCCGTCCACGCTCCGAGGGTCTTCCCTCGAGGGCGGCTAGGCCGGACGCTAGGCTCGGACGCTAGGCTTAACTTGGCGGCGTTGTTGCTCCGAACTTCAAAGTATCGTAAAGACCAAATTGGTGGTCCCACCTTTTAGAGAGTTGGTTCCACTTGATCTTCGGGACTTCCGAAAATCGGTCCGAAGTGAGATGTTGCTGGGTGCACCCAAAAGCCGCCGAAAAAGGCCATTAACAGCAGAGCTCGACGTGGCAGCGTCTTCACTCCTCGGCGCCCCTTCTGTGCCGGAGTTCCCGGGATCGAATCCCGGCCTCGGCGGCTGCGTTTCGATGGAGGCGAAACGAAGTGGCGTCCGTGTGCTGTGCGATGTCAGCGCACGTTAAAGATCCCCAGGTGGTCCAAATTACTCCGTAGCCCTCCACTACGGCTCCCCTTTCTCTCTTTCCACTTTCACTCCCACCTTCCGCCCTTCCCTTACGGCGCGGTTCAGGTGTCCACAGAGCAAGTGTGACAGATACTGCGCCTTTCCCTTCCTATGAACCAACCAACCAACCAACGACGCCGACGACACCGGCTTTTCTGCGACACGAGCTCCTTAACACTACCGCGTTAAAAATTTGGAGGACGCTTAAGCTTCGCCTTCAAGAGTGGAACGCGATAGCGTTATTGCACCTCGTTCGCAGCGCCCACTCATTCGCTCGGTATGCTCTTGAGTCACACAAAGACATAGTTTTCATACTCAACACTTCTAAATGCACTGTACAACTTTTTTCTAATTATTTGTTCAAACAAGTGCTTCTCACAATCTACATGAGCGAAGATAGTGATCTAAAGAAAGGAAAGACGCTTGATTCTACAACCCGTGAGAGTGCACGGCGAAACGTCAGGGGCGAGTGGCGCGCCACGTGTCGGGGCAGCGCCGCACATTGCGAGGAGGGGTTCTTCTGTGTTTGCCGCAAGATGGCTCTGCATGTGCGCAGAGCGCAGAAGAAATGTAGCGGAAACGTACTTCGCTACTCGTGTAACTGCGACTTCTGTAAGTAACATGCTCATAATTACCGATATACACCGCAGTAGAACATTCTACGGCACGTTTCTAAGGCAACACCGCATTTACCAGAAGCGCTTTTGTACCGCTTTCAAGCATCGAACTCGTGGCTGAGTGGTAGCGTCTCCGTCTCACACTCTGAAGACCCTGGTTCGATTCCCACCCAGCCCATCTTGGAAGTTGCTTTTTATTTATAAAGTGCATGCCGGGATTTATCGCTCACGCCCAACGCCGCCGACGACACCGGCTTTTCTGCGACACGAGCTACTTAACGCTACCGCGGTAATAATTCGTTCATAGGAAGGGAAAGGGGCAGTATCTCTCACACTTGCTCTGTGGACACCTGCGCGCCATAAGGGAACTGAATGATTAATTTATAGGAAGGGGAAGGCCCGGTAACTGTCTCACTTGTTTCCTGTGGACACCTCAACCGTGCCGTAAGGGAAGGGAGGAAGGTGGGAGTGAAAGTGGAATGTAGGGCTACGGAGTAATTTCGACCACCTGGGGATCTTTAACGTGCGCTGAAATCGCACAGCACACGGACGCCTCTTCGTTTCGCCTCCATCAAAACGCAGGCGTCGAGGTCGGGTATAGAGGTAGGTGGGAGTGAAAGTGGAAAGAGAGAAAGGGCTCTGAGCCGTAGTGGAGGGCTGCGGAGTAATTTCGACCACCTGCGGATCTTTAACTTACGCTGACATCGCACATCACACGGACGCCCCCCGCCGTGGTCGGGTTAGAACCCGGGAACTCCGGCACAACAGTAGGGCGTCTACCACTGCACCACCAGGGCGGGGCTGGCTGTTGATACCAAGAGCAGAATTAAAGCCTGGCTATTTCCAGGCCCAGCTCCTGCGCACATCCCATCAGTAGCTCACCATTCCGGTCCTGGTATCCGTCGGTGGGCTGTAGATGTCCGTTGAAGTCTCCCAGCAAGAGTACTTCGTGTTGTGGGGCCCATCGCTTGACATCTTCGATAATGCACTCTAGGACACGGTCATTAGCTTCGTGTCGCCCATGCGCAACCGTAAGGTACACGACGCCTACAAGCACAGGGATGCCGACAATGCTTCCGGATACCCAGATATGTTCATCACAGACCCCCGCCATTTGCACCCATGTGGAGTTTTTTCGCCACAGCACACCCACAGCACCACCTTTGCGGTTTGCACCAGAGCGGTTGCGTCCTGCCCAGTTCCATTCCGGATGAATCGGAGGTTCTTCTAGGTCACGTAGACGGGTCTCCGCAACAGCGTACAGACTGATATCCTTGCTGTTCAGCACTGTAAACAGTTCCGCCCACTTGGATGCTTTTCTCGCTCCGTGTAGGTTAAGAAACCCCACGTTGATGATGGTCGCTGTGCGTATGTAGCGATGTCGGTGTCTTCTCCTGCGCCTACTCACTACTGCGGAGTGCGATTGTTCCGCAGGATGTGTTGGCGCATCATTTCCCCCACTGGGTTGTAGATATTGGGGAGGGCTAGGTGTGGGCCCCATGGGAAGACCGGTGTCATTCCCCATGGCGCTGTTGCGTGGACAGCTGGCCGGGAGTCCGGTAGGAACCACTGTTGGTGTTGCCCTGGCATGAGTATTGGTTCGGGTATCGGTTCGATGTTGCCACTGCTTGTTTGCATCACACCGTCCTTGCACTGGTGTTGACCTCTCGGCTGACCTTGATTTGGATGCTGTTGAGACGTCTGTTCCCTCTTTGGTCCTCTGGGCTCCTCCTGCCGAGCCTGCTGGCCTAAAAAAGCGTGTATGCACATGTTCAACTTTTCTGTCACGAAGCGAACACCCTCTGGACTATATTGCAGCCCGTCCCTTTCCAACATCTCCGGGTTCCATCATTTTGCCAGGTCAATGAATCGGTGCTTGTTCTTTCTGCACCACCGCTTTAGTTGCGCGTTGGCAGTGATTATGGCTGCAAGGACCTCTCCGCCTCGGGTAGTGACCTCCGGGATCGAGCACACGGTCAGCCTTGTCGGTCTGTCCACCCCAGCGTTGTTCAATGCCCTCACGATAGCGTTAGGGTCGTGTCGGAGTGCATCAGCTAGTCCGACGTGAATTACATACCGGCGCTGTACTGACCGGGCTTGCTTCTCGTAGCTGGTCACATATGCCACTGCCTTTGCTGCATTTGCTTTCTTGCTATAAAGACAGCCTATGGTTTTGGGGTTGGGAGCTGCTGCCCTCACCGCGTTAGCGATCTTTCCGACGTTATTGTCGCCGACTAGGATTAACTCTCTGGTGACTTTGGGACCAGGCCTGACCCAGGTGTTGCCATTGTTGGCTGGTTGTTCGGGGGTGTCCTGTTTCCGGCCAGGAGCCTGTTTCTTGCACTTGCCCGTGCCTCGCCCTCTCGAGCCCTTGGGGTCTTCCAGTCCTCTTCTATGAGCTGTGCTCTTCTCTTTTCCCATAGTCTTCTGACGTTTCGGCGTGGATCCCTGCAGCTCGCCCGAGTTCTCGGTGAGATGCAACGGCATTTCACTCTGCCTTGCAGTGTCTGTCGCACTGTCCATGGGAGGTGTTGCGGAGAGTGGCGCTGTCCGTGGCTCGTCTCGGTTTTCTTGGCTATCCGCATGCGCGGGTGCTTCGTTCGTGTTCTCCGTCTGTTCAACAGCCACCTCTGTTATCGGGCTTGCCTCCCTGGACGGCTGCGTCCTTGGCTCCCCGTCACGGTTCTGTTCGGCGCCACGTTCAGCACGGCATTGTTGGTGGAGTTTCGTGGTGAGCTCTTGGACCAGTACTTCCAGCTTTTCCGTTCGTTTACTTAGCGCATCATTTTGTTGGCCCTCAAGTACACGTAGTCGCGCGCTAAGAGCAGCCAGTTTTTCGCATATTTTGCACGTGAAGGGTCCTCCTTTCGTTGCTGTGGAGACGTCCGGGAAAGGCGTTTCGTCCACGAAGACCCATCTGTCGCATTTGTCGCACTGGACCTCGGGATGTTCGGCTCTCTTCCGACGAGTCAACATTTTGCGTGCCATGCTGACTTCTGGCGACTAGAAGCGGCACCTTTTGGCAGCCGTCGACGACACTGTCACAACGCTTGCTTGCCTTGTTACCAGGCGGCGCCACAAGGCTACGTTCGGTAAACGGGGCGTACGACAACGTAAGCAGGGAACTCCTGTGGAACATATTAAAAGAAGAAGGTATCGGTTATGAGATAATAGAGTTCCTACAGGAAATATACCGGGATAACAAAGTAGAAATTACGTGGGAAGGGATAAGAAGTACGGAGGATGTCAAAGTATGCAAAGGATTAAGATAAGGCTGTCCTCTATCACCGGTGCTGTTCATGCTTTATATGATAAACCTGGAACGGAGGATACAACACAGTAACCTAGGTTTTAACCTGTCATACAGATTAGGTGGAAAGGCGGTAGAGCAGCGCCTCCCCGGTTTGATGTATGCAGACGATATTGTGCTGCTAGCTGAGAGTCTGGAAGAATTGCAAACTCTAGTTAAGTATTGCGGAGACGAAGGGGACGCTCTAGGCTTCAGTTTGAGCGCAGTTAAGTCGGGTCTGATGATTTTCAACGGCTCAAGTGATCACGGTCTTAAAATTCAAGGCCTTGAAATACCTAGAGTAGCAGAATATAAATATTTGGGGGTATGGGTAAACGAAGGATTGGCATACATTGGAAAGCATGAGCAATCACTTAAGGCCAAAGGGCGAAGGAATGCCGGGATAATGAAGCATAAGGCATTGTGGGGATACAATAGGTATGAGGTATTGAGGCGTATTTGGAAAGGAATTATGGTGCCCGGACTTACTTTCGGAAATGCGGTTTTGTGCCTAAAATCAGAGGTACAGTCGACCTTAGAAACAAATCAGAGATCCGTTGGACGATTAGCACTAGGTGCCCACGGCAAAACTACAAACGAGGCGGAACAGGGAGATATGGGCTGGGCATCTTTCGAAGTACGGGAAGCTCAGAGTAAAATATTATATGAGGAACGCCTGAGGAATTTGGACAGTAACAGATGGGCAGCTAAGGTATTTAAATACCTGTACCTAAAAAGCGTTGACTCACAATGGAGGAAAAGAACTAGGAAACTAACTAGTAAGTATGCTAGTAACAAGGACGGAGAAATAAAGAGCATTAAGCAACAGGTGAAAAACACAGAAGGTAAAAATTGGATAAATTCGATGGAAAAAAAACAGAGTGTGGAATTATACCGAAAGTGGAAAATGCAGATCAGGAAGGAAGATTTCTTTGATAACTCAAGAGGCAGTGCCCTACTTTTTGAAGCTAGATCAGGGGGCCTTAGAACACGCAGCTACAAAAAGAAGTTTAACAATGGAGATGACGCATGTGCTGTATGTGGAAACTCCAGTGAAACAATTGACCATATTATACTCGAATGCAATGGTATCCATCCGGAAGTTGATGCAGGCGCAATCACTGTTCCTGAAGCTCTGGGGTTTAGAGATAACAGTGGCCGTGTGAATAAACCGGCGGTGGAAACTAGCAAAAAACGGCTGGA
Organism: Amblyomma maculatum; assembly: GCF_055883805.1. Classification (NCBI taxonomy): domain Eukaryota; kingdom Metazoa; phylum Arthropoda; class Arachnida; order Ixodida; family Ixodidae; genus Amblyomma; species Amblyomma maculatum. The sequence continues at coordinate 140,870,148 of NC_139346.1, forward strand.
AGATTGGTGGCTTAAATGCAGAGAAGTGACATAATGTTATTAATGTAGGAGCAAAATTTAATAAATAGAATGATGGTTTAGTTAACCATTCTAAATCAATAATTAAGATATATGGAGAAAAATGAGCATGATAGCTACTGCTACCACCCCGTTTCAAAGGGGACGCTCCTATATTCCATCCATCCATCCGGTCTGATGTCAATCGGCGTGGTAGACTCAATAGGCCTAACCGACTTAACTCATCGACGGCTCAGTGCGCCGAGCATTCAGGTTGTCACCTCACGCCACCACTATCACGACACGCACACGCAGACACTCACTCGTATATACGCCCCGGCACGACGCCCCACACTCGCACTCCCTACTGGCAAGGTTGGTGATCACGTAAACACAAAATCTGATGACGCAATTCGGGTTGCGTTTTTCGTCTACTTGCTGTCGCACGTGCACGAAAATATCGTCGTCGAGCAGCGCATCAGTGTAGCATAATTAGTACTGCGACGTTGTTTTGCCCAGTAGCGTGGATGGTGCTAACATTGCCGGGCACTTTAATCCCGACCCGCTCGCCTGCTGCTCATGCGACGAGGCAGGAATCAGCAGCAGCCACGAAAGCTTGGTGGGTTGACGCGCAGGAAATGTCAACTGGTAGGAATGTTGAACAAATGAACCGTGAAGATGCTGCTTTATCAGTCAGGTTGGCCAACGCTGTGAGCCAAGCTGTTCTAAATAAAATGTTTTAGTAATGATGCGATCAGCCACCGTAACTCGTAAGCTCTGCCGATGGCTCCCGTGCTCACGCCTGTTCACGCGCTGATTGGTCCCGACGCGGCAGGCCTGCGTGCCGCCGTCCTAGTGTTCCTGTATATGCTCCCGCAGGGAGCAGAGTTGCGCGTCTGTTTTCCCTCGCCGCTCCGTGCACCATTCGCCGAGACGCGATCACGTGACTTTTGTGACGTCAAGTGTTCAGTTTTCTGCGGGGGAGCCAACTTGCAGGCACAACGCCGAACGAACCCTCGTCTGCCCTCGTCAGGTCGGCGCCTCGTGTGACCACACGCGGTGTGATACGGTTCACACATTTTCCGTGCGCACCTGTGGCGTCAAGTTATCTGTTCTAGTGTTAGATACAGACGCAGTCGTCAGCAATGACTGGGTGCAGTGCGCCTAACTGCACCAACCGTACTGGGAATGGCAAAGCGTTTTACGCAGTGCCATGTGGAAAGTCGGCGGCTGAAGTGCGTCGGCGACTGAGGTGGCTTTTGACAATGGGCCGCGATAAGCGCGCCCCGAAAGGAACTCGAATATGCGAGGTAAGCAGTTCGTCTTATTTACTCGGAATGTAATGTTCATGTTCTGTTAAGCGGCTGTGTTGAATCAACTGTAGCGCTACTCATTGATGTACACAGGTGAGCAGACTTGTGCGCTGGAGAAGTATGTACGGTTAATGTGAAATCATGTCGCATCTACCTTGTTGCGAGCACTGCGCTTGCGTTTTGATCGTTCGTGTAGGTATGCAGCAGCGCATGGACTCAAGCATTGCCTGTGAAAACCACTGCCTTCTGTATAATATCGCTTCTTGTGTACGCCGAATCTCGAGCGCCTACTCCTCGCTTCTGTATACATGTCCACTTCTTCGGAATTGTTGGTCGTTTTCCACGGCGGACCTAAGAAGTGATTTTTTTTTCTGACGAAATAAGAGTGAAGCAGTAAGTTTTACTTGCAGCGTAACATGCCAGGAGTTTGTAGCAGTTTCCTGCTTTTCTTGCGACTTCCGTGACTTTATTTCGCAGCGCATACGTTGATTCTCAGTCAACTTATCACTGGTATTCTGTGCGCATATTTCGCAACTGACTTATCGCTGATAAACAGCTGTTCTTATTCAGGAAATGACAAGAACATTATAAAGCGTCGTTATTCAAGTGTAGAGATTCACATGAAGCATGTGAGCCGAGGCTCACAATTTGTGCAATAATTTATATTTCCGCTGTAAAGGCTGTTTCTCGAACCGATCGCACGGTTAGCAGGTGCGAGGCATCTTTGGACCATTTATTTATAGCATTTGGTTTTCCTACCGACGGTTTTGTCAGTGGTACTGTACTGCACATGCGGCTTACGTCGACGCGAAACTGCGATTACAGTTTTAATGCTGGTGAGAAAATGTGCGGCACGGAAAAAAAAAATTGCGCGGAATGTGCCAATGCAAATAAATGCTGTTTTTACCTGTTGCATTGTGGCAGCTGTAGAAACTTGTCATGAATGGGCATATTCAGCACTGCTGTTTATGGCCAAGTTGGCTGGTGAATAGTTCTTGTATCTACCTTTTCATTATGGTTGCCTTGTAAATACATGCAGGATCATTTTAAGGCAGACCAGTTTGAGCTGTACATCAAAAATGGAAGAAAAGAGCTCAAGCCAGATGCTGTGCCTACCATATTTCGCCGTGAGTTCTCAGTGCTGAAGTCTCTGATGTGCTCATAATATAAATGAACGCCAGTAATACAAACTTTTTTCATGCAGGCAAAGAGGCACTAGAAGATAACGCAGTCATGGAGTCGACCTCATCAATGCCAGGTGCAGTCTCTTTGGTCCCTCAAGAGCTTTGTTTTCTGTAACAAACAGCAGTCACTAGTAATTTTTTGCTATTCCTATTTTATCCTTACAGCTCATTCCTTCAAGGATTATGAGCTATGTACGTTTAATGATGCATGCAAGGAGGCTCAAGGAAACGACACAGCCATTGACTCGATCCCATCTACGTCAGGTGCAGTCCGCTTAGTCAATCACGAGTTTTGTTTAGCGTGACACATAGCAGGCATTAATTTTTGTGGTATATTTTTTTGCCTCAAAACTTCTGTGACAGATGAATCATTCAGCCTGTGTGCTACACCTGAACATACCAAGAACTTGTCTTCAACATCATGTGAGATGAATATCTTTTAATATCCAGCTGAGAACATAGAGAATAATAACAATCATTTTCTTCGTATCATCCTTATTCTGTAGGCTTGGAAACAGCAGAGTCACCCAGAACCCCTTCCCCTTTGCTTGAAGAGCAGCCTCCTCCAGCTTTTGAAGGTGAGACAGGAGGCCATGTTCTGGACTGGGCTTTGCTGATAGTAGTAGCATGTGTAACAAGTTTTTAGCATGTCACACAGATTCGCCTTGTGCCTGATCTGAACAATTGCTTTTTCTAACGGACATGAAGCATGGAGTGAGTACGTCTTGACTCACTAAGAGTGGAGAGCTGGGCTTGTTGGTTTCTGATAGAATTGTGAGCCATGCTGTTGTGCCCTACTGGCATCAGGTGTCACACTATCTCAAGAAGGTCGGCGACAAGTGCAGTGTACGTGTTGTATTCTCAGCCCCGGAAAAGCTGGGACGGATGTGCCGCCTGTTAAATGACAAAGAAGAAGACTACCGGCAAAATCAAGCATACTAAACCCCTCATTAAATGTGAAGTTGACATGGTGTACAATATCCCTCTCGCCTGTGGCAAATATTACATCGGTCAGACCGGACGTTGCATTAATGGACGCTTGCTTCAGCATCGCAGGACAGCTCATTCATTAAGTGGCGGAAGTCATTTAGCTGACCACATTTGCCGTTGCTCGCACGAGCCAGCATGAAAGACATTTTTCAAGGAGACACAAGTGCTGTGCAGGTTTAAGACACTGAAGAATCGAGAAATTTTGAAGCATTTTGCATAGCTAATGATAAAGAGAACTGCGTCAGCGACCCTTCTGTGGTGCTGCGCAAAAATCACCAGCCCTCTGTACATAAAAAGCCTCTTTGTGGAATAAACCTCAGTTGAAGTTCGGGATTCGTGGGCTCTGTATTTGTCCGTGTGTGTTTTTGTGCACGGGTACAATGGCTCATATTTCTGTCTTGATTCAGCTTTTTTTGGGGGGAAGTCTCAGTGTGCCAGTAAAGTATCTCCAGATTGTTTTACAGTGTATTGCTAAAATTGCAGGTCAAACAACACTGGACCAGCCTGTTTTCTCTGACTCGTGGCAACTGCCACCACCCACAGGTAATGTGGCCATTTCTTTTTTCAGGAGAGGCTGGAAAAGACCTTATAGTTTTTTAGACAGGCTTTTCTCTAGTATTTGCGTCTGAATTTCTCTTCATTCACTGCATAATTGTATGAGGAACTGTCGCACATTTTACAAGCTTCACCTTGATGTCAAATTTGACGTGCCTGTAATTCTCTTGGTTTTTGTTTCTGACATCACAGCTTCGAAAACAGCACAGAATTGGGTCCCAGCTTGTCAGGCAGTGTAGGGTTACAGCATGTGAGGTCTTTCATCACCATTTTATAGCAAGCCATTTATTGGCATCTTTCTTATAGTTCTCCCAACCCCTTGTAAAATTGCAACTGCTCACTCATGGGCACTGGGACAGTCTCGGTTAACCAGCAAACTCAAGCTTACTCTGACCCAGGCTGACCCGAAACTAATGAAGTGAAACTTGTATGGGCTTACAACTCAGCCGTGCTCACTCAGACAAAGGACTTATCTGCATATTCACTCTCTACGGCTTACGTCAACATGAAATGGCGGTTGAAGTTTTGTAATCGGTAAAAAAATGTGTTAAGCGGAGAAATTTGTGTGGAATGTGCGAGTGTAAATGAATGCTATCTTTGCTTTCACCGATCGTGAAAATAGCAAATTTTATGGCTCATCTGGGCTCACTCAGTCATTTCGATTCAAAACTCTTCTAGGGTCCTTCACTCATTTCGACTTGCGACTCGTCAGAGGTCACTCACTTGTTTTAACCCACAACTTATCTGGTATTGATTGTTCATTCACACTCTGTGCAGGGCATTCAAAATCAAAAAGAGAGCTTGACCTGGAGCGGCGACTGAATGTCGAACAAAAGCGGCGGCGCAAAGCTGAAAAGGAAAGGGATGAGCTCCGTGATTCACTTGGCCGGATTCTTTCTGATGATCAGCTCAAAGCACTAGAAAAGGGGACAATGAGGGGACACTCATGGTCTCCAGGCACACTCCAGAAAGCACTCCACCTCAAGGTTGCTTGTGGAAGCAAGGGCTACGAATTCGTAAAAGAAAACGTTGTTCCCTTGCCTGCGACGAGAACACTGCAGCAGCACACGGAGCACCTTAAGTTCAAGCCCGGTAAATGTTATACGTTTGCCTCCAAAGCTTACAAAAATCTCACTCGTTTTCTTTTTTTTTTGCTTGCGCAGGGATTTTGGAGGAGGTTTTCACGGCACTGAAGGACAAAGTGGCCACATTGACCCAGGAAGAGCGCCATGCCTGCATCTTAATGGATGAGATGCAAATTTCCCCTGGCTTGGATTACGATGCATCATCAGGATGCATTATAGGTAGAGCAAATAATTCATTCTTTGCATTGATGTCAACACTCTTTATACAGTCTTCTAAACCTGAAAAACTGCTGCATGCTAGGACTTGCCAAAGGTATCTTAGGCAAAATGCCTATCACTAATTACTGTGCTTTTGGTTATCAAGACATCTCCGTTTGCTGAGTATTACCTCGTGCGGCATAGTGAATGCATTTAGCACTTGGGATAATAACATCCTCTGAAATGCTCAATAGGTGTACATAATTTGCACAAAAAGTGACTTAAAATTCATAGCTCCTTCCTTTTGTTCCTACTGTATGCAGCACTCTAATTTTGAATCTCTGTGCTTGCATTTTTCAGGTCATCCAACAATAGGCCCTTCAAATCCAACCGCCAAGGAAGAACTCGCCACGCATGCATTGGTCTTCATGCTAGCAGGCATAACAAGCAGATGGAAGCAAGCTGTGTCTTACCATTTTACATGTAAGTGATCAGATAGTTTCACTTCATGGGTTAGTTTTTCCAGAAAGGTCTGCACACGCTAAAGTGGATTGGGGCAAAAAATTGATTTCAGTGAGGTTTGCAGGAGACCGTTTTAGATACTTCTAAATTTTGAAATTATATTCTTTTGAGCCCTGCAGCAGCCCTTAACCAATGCTTATTTAAGTGGAAATTACAAGATAATAGTTGTAAGAATGGCAAAGCTGCTTCTTAACTATTTCAAGGCATGTATTTGCCCATTATGTTCCGTACACATTGGGCTCGTGTGACAGCCGCACAGATATTTACTCCTAGGAGAAGCCTTTTGGCAGGGTGTACTTCTACTTAATAGTTACTCATCAAGACAGTTAAGTCACATTGCACCTTGCACGTGTTGACACCTGTGTTCTAGCAAAGGGTATGCTATTTTTTTCAGTAATGCACTAGAAAGCTATGTTATCTGACAGTGTCGCTTTGGTCCTTTCATACATGAGGCCGCATGGTAGTGATTTTGTATTCTTGCAGGCTCATCTTTCAATGCAGAGGAGGCAAAAAACTGCCTTTTCGAGATTATTCGTCGCGCAGAAGATTTGGGCATCACCATTGGTGCAGTTGTGACTGATATGGGACCAGGAAACTTGGCCATATGGCGCCTGTGCGGCATTCAAGTCACCAAGTATGGCAAACCTAGTGTGTCTTGCTCTCACCCCTGCGGTGGAGGAAGACGACTGTACTTCTTAGCCGATGCTCCACACCTGCTAAAAAACCTGAGGGGCCATCTTGTTCGAGGGCAGCTCATCATGCTGGACAAGTCCACAGTGGAGAAGCACAACCTGCCTAGCAATAAGGCAAGACTCACAAATTGTTCTCGGACAGTATTTGCTGTGCATTAGAGTGCCTAGATTAAGGAATACAAAATAAGTCATAATAGAACAAGCTTAACTTTAGGCTGTCGACAAACCTGTGACACAGCTGAGCATTTTTCTGCACCTTTTGCTTGGATTTACTACTTCTTATTTTGTTCAGCCAATTTAATTTTTAAATCAAAACACAGCTCTTGACTGTGGTGCACATGACTAGCACCAGTTGCCACAATTTTGATCACAAGTCATCGTTTGTTATTTTCTGTCACTGTTGCTCTTAATTCAGCTTAACAATTTATCTGATGTTCCTAAAAGCACGGGCACTCAAATATTGACACACGATAAAGCAAGCATCATACTTGTAGAAAGCAGGAATAGTAAGAATGTGCTATCATGCAAATTGTGACGGTCATGGAGAGAAAGATTCTCGGACAGTGGCCGCGGCAATCATCTGTGATGAAGGCCTGTCAGGCACTCCTTCCGTTTGCTGAGAGTGTCAGGTCGGCACGTCAGGCTTTGACTTTCAAGTACGCTGCTCTCCTACTGACGTCTTTTCTTCTTTTACTCCCCTTTTTCCCTCCCCTCTATATCCCATCATCCCTTTTCCCTTGTGCAGGGTAGCAAACCGGCTACTTTTCTCTGTTAACAAGGTGTTTGGAGCATGGTTCACAAAGCAATGTAAGTCGAGGAATGAAGGAATGTTATTCATTTCATGACTAATGAAAAGAACAGAGTACCTTGCATTTTTTGGTATAGAGTCCTCAGTATGACATTCCATCTGCTTGCAATAGATTGGAAACCTATTGCTTCACGCAGGGCAAATTTGGTGTGCTAGAACGTAATAAAGGTTTTCTAACAGGCTATTTCTTGAACACTACTATTTCTCTTGCATATTTCTAAACGAAGGGCAAAACGTAACTGTATTATGTTCTCTCTTGTAGATGTTCGTATTTCTTATGTAGCAGGCTTTGTTTTGTGTGTCTACTCACACTCGCTGACCTTTACATTCAGCCAAGGAGTTCAGAAGTATTTCCGTAATAGGAAATGCAGCAGTGTAACCATGCATGCACACTTTGTTGTCAGGACCTTCAGGCTTTTTCTGATTTCTGCAGGTTTCCCTGGAGTATGTGAAACAGGCATGTGAAATTGATGCCAAAAACAAGCTCAAGCTGATGCCCCATTTGAAGCTGCGGGACTTGGACCCTAATCATTTTGAAAAAATGAATGTAGCATCGGCACATGCCCTTTTGCACCACGCCACTGCTGCGGGTCTGCGGTACCTGGTTCAAAATGATCGCCTGCCTAAGGAAGCCCTCACAACAGGTTTTTTCATAGAGCAGGTTTTCAGATGGTTCACCATCATGAGTTCACGATCAAGGAAGACTGCTCTAAGTGAAATCTGCCCCCAGAAAGCTGATGAAGCTAAAACCTTCCTTTCAGGATTTCTGGCCATGTTTTCAGATTTGTCCATCGTGGACAAACTTGGAAAAGGGTCGTGGAAGCCAGTTCAAACCGGTGTTGTACTCTCAACCTTGTGTGCTTTGCAACTGAGGGAATACTACATTGTGGAGCAGGGGTTTAGGTTCTTGATGTTGAGCAGACTGAGCCAGGATGCTCTAGAAAACTTGTTCAGCACTGTAAGACTAAAGTCACCAATTCCACGGGCAAGAGAGTTCAAGTGCACATTAAGGATAATTGTTCTTGCACAGTTTTCGCAGCCTAGTCGGCATGGCTCGTATTCAACTGACGACTCGCATGACCTCCTAGCTTTTTTGATGAGTAGACAGGAGGAAACTGAGCCTTCTGTTGACAGTATCGTGGACACCAGTCTAGATGGAGTGCTAGAGTTGTGTAAAGAGGAGGAAGATAGCCTACAGTACTTTGCTGGTTATGTTGCGTATGCTTTGGTGCACAAGTACAAGCTGTGTCAGCAGTGCCATACCAGCATTATAGACCAAAACAAGGAGGTGCCTGAGCTAGTGGCGCTGAAATGTTATACAAGGCAAGGAAGAAACCCTCTTAAGGTTCCTTCGGACTCTCTGCTGAAACTGCTGCTCACGTGTGAGCAGCTGTTTCGTGCTAACGAGGCTGGCCTGTTGGAGTCTAAGTGCACTGTGGAGAGCTTGAAAAAGGCAGTTGAAGGCAACTGTGAGTCTCTCAGCATATTTCCTTCGTGTCACAATGTAGCATCAAAGGCAATAAGCCATTTTTTTTTGTGCAGAATGAGGTTTGCCATTAAAGAAAGGAATGCGCAACTTTTGTCTAAACTGCGCCAGCCTGGCAAGTGTGGCTCAAAGAGCGTAGGAATGCGCATTCTAAGCCAGACTGTAAGTTAACCTTCTCATTCCTTACATAGTAATCCAGGAGTGGCTATCTGGGGGCTCAGGCGAGGCAATATTTATCTTTTAAGCGGAAACCGCATGAAGCGATAATCCCTGGTGATCCGTCATGTGACACCGCCGCCAACGCCCGTGATTGCTGCTGGTGCATACCGCACGCAGCAGTCGGACCCGGCGACAGATGCGCTCTTTCAGCGTTGCTCTATTACTGCCGCCTCGTCGTTCGGTCAAGGGGAGTACAGTTGCACTATATCCCATTTCTAACACTTAACGGCATGAAGTGCATCGCGTTTTAAAGAGGTCACAGCGCTACGGTGGGCTACTACACTGCGCTGCAGACTTGCATTGCAAGCAGTTACTTTCTCTTGCTCCTTCCAAAAGTGAACAATATCTAGCCACACTAGACTTTTTCTTTTCCTGCCCTACCAATCTTTCACTGAACTGTCTCGATGCACTCATATATGCACAGATCGGCCAAAGTGAGTGACTGCAGGCAATAGGTTCTTCGCCCAAACTGGACTAGGAAAACAAACTTCACTCGCAAAAGAAAAGCCAGAGCGGAAGTTGAGCACCCCCAAAGCCTCCTGCGATTGGCAGCCTTGCGAGCTGCTTCTGGGCGACACGCGAAGATTTCTAAAAACCCAGAACCTGAGCGACACCGACGAGCGGAAATGCTTTGGTGGCCCTCAGCCCGCCACGTGGCATGTAGCCGCAATTTGTCGCCTCGTGCGGTTAACGTCTTAAGTAGCTTTCCAGGTTGCAGATGAGATTTTTACTGTACCTACCTGACCAACTGAGATGCAACAGAACAGTGAATCTCAAGCCTTCGGAACAGTAAAAGTAATTAGGGTTCAACATCCTGAGGTGGGACGTGTTCATGGGAATTTTCATGTATTGTGCAATGTCAGGGTACGGTAAAGAAATGGACATCAGCTGTTCATGGGCTAACAGCTGTTCATCAGCTGTTAGCCCATTGGAGGATTGGCAGTTACAGCAAGAGAATAAATAGGTGTGATATTGCTTTATTACTTGTATGTCTGAGTGATGCATTAGGAAAAGAACGGAATATTGCACTAAGATTTCTGTACTCCAAGTATTCCAGTTTGATCAGAGTGTCACAGCCCTCTGCTATCAAGCGCAATTACATATACTGACTACTCGGTGAAACTGCTTATTTGACGTTTCTTTTCCAACTTTACTACAACCAAATTAATATTATTAAGCATGACTGCTTAAATCCGCCGAACCACCATTCCAGCAGAATGAATCACACCAAATGTGTTCGACCGTTTCAGTCGCAATGTAACAAGCATTCTTTCCGTTTTCTGTTGAATTGTGCAAAAGTTTGCCCAACGACATTGCCGAAGCAGTCTGCTAAGGCATTTGTGTCAGGGTTAGTTTATTTCGAGTCTTTGCCTGACTGAAATAACAGTGTTATTTATGGCTGGATCTAATGATAAGTACCATGATCCTGAATATCCTTTCTTTTTTTTCTTTCATTGTGGCCTACCAACCACCTGTGTTTGCATACTTAGCATACTGTTGCGTTTTTTATCATTTTGTTTCTATCCATATAGCTGTATTCTTACTGCTTGGCACCAGAAGTTGTCTGAAATGATCCTTTTATTCCTGTATGCCCTCTCCAGTTTGCACCTGTACGACAGTATTGCAGTATTGATTGTAGGACAGTATTGCAGGATTAATGTAGTGTCACACCAACGCTCGGTGATTGTCGACGATGACAAAGACGACGAGCGTACGTCGAAAGGCGCGTGCAATTGACGGCAGACAAAAGACGAAGACGCAAGAGACTGACGCGCTAGGTAAACGGTCGACCTGAACACCGACCTGAGCTTCAACGCACCCTTACATTTGGTGGAGGCTGCTCTTCGTTCCCTCCTCTCAAGCTGGAGCTTCGCAGCCGCACACTAGCTCGGCCATCCGCTATGCCTGAGGCAACAAGCCAGACCGCCACTCCACACTCGACTGATCCCACCGGTTCCCCTACCATCCTGTGCTCCGGTGGGCTTCGCCAGCGTGACCCCAGCTTTTTCAGTGGCGCCGACGACCAAGATGTAGACGACTGGCTATCCTCCTACGAACGCGTAAGCGCCTACAACAAGTGGGACGACACCACGAAGTTAGCCAACGTCCTCTTTTACCTGACCGATGTAGCAAGTTTATGGTTCCGCAACCACGAACCCGACCTACCCACCTGGTCGGCCTTCAAAACGAGCTTTTCCGAGGTGTTCGGCCGCCCCGCTGTGCGCAAACTGCGCGCCGAACAACGCCTCGAAGCCCGCGCCCAGAATCCCGATGAATCGTTCACCAGCTACATAGAGGACATTGTGGATCTTTGTAGACGTGTTGATCCTTGCATGTCCGAAGCTGACAAGATCACCAAAATCGTGAAGGGAATCTCCGACGATGCATTTCACATGTTGACGGCCAGAAACCCCCAAACCGTCGTCGAGGTAGTTCAGCTCTGTCAGAGTTACGACGTCCTCAAAAGGCAACGAGCTTCTACCCGGCGTTCTCTCGTGAACGATCGGTTATTCGTACCTCCGACAGCATGCAGTCTCACTTCTGAACCACCTTCCCTCCTTCCTGAGATCAAGGCCTTTATACGGGAGGAAGTGGCTCGTCAACTATCGCTCCTCCCTGCTTCTGCCGCAACCACCCCATCGATAGATTCTGCACTTCGACGCACCATCCAGGAGCAAGTTGCAGAAGTTTTACCGCCAAGTTCTCAAATTGCGCCTGTGACAGCCCCGTTAACGTACGCCGCTGTCGCCGCCAGACCACCACCCTGCCCTGTCGCGTATGCTGCGCCGTTACCACCGCCACCACCTCCGCCCCGCCCTTATCTGCCTCCTCGACGTCCGGTCAACAATCCATGGCGGACCTCCGACAACCGCCCAATCTGTTATTCATGTGGCGTTCCTGGCCACGTCGCCCGGCTTTGTCGCCAGCGCACGCAGTCATACCGCAATGGCCCCCGCCTGTACAGTTACAACTCCAGTTCAAACTTTGAACCTTCCCCTCCCCCTGTCCCTGCCGGCACTTCTACGGACTCATCTTATCCTGACCGCTCCTCCCACTCCTCCCGTCGATCGCCGTCTCCCCGCCGTCGTTCCCTCTCGCCGCTGCGCCGTCGCTCTCCTGCTGGCCCGGAGGAAAACTAACAGCCGCAGTTCCGGAGGCAAGAACTGCGTTTTCCTCAACTTGTGAAAGTCCTCCGTCTTCCCCGACCAACGTTATCGAAGTGTTTGTTGATGGCGTCGCAGTTCTCGCTCTTGTGGACACTGGCGCCGCTGTGTCTGTTATAAGTGCCAACCTTTGCCGCCGACTTCGTAAAGTTACGACGACTGTTTCGAAATTTTTTCTCCGAACTGCCAGCTCACATCGCATTCAACCGCTTGCGGCGTGCACAGCTCGAATTGTCATTCAGGGTGTTTTGTACGTCGCCGAATTTTTTGTGCTGCCTCACTGCTCTCACGAACTAATTCTGGGTTGCGACTTTCTCACTAGTCATCATGCCATTATTGATTGTGCCCGAGCCAGCATCGAATTGTCTCCGCTTTCACCGGCCGCCTCGTCTGATACACCGCTCTACATCGATAAGATAACTGTGGCCGAAGATACTGACATCCCCGCCTGCTCTACCGTCCTCGTGCCCGTTTCCTGCGCCGGCTTTTCTGATTCGACAGTTCTGTTCACTCCGACTCACGCAGCTAATCGTCGCCATTGCTTAGTCCTGCCTTTCGCCCTTCTGACTTTCTGTGGTGGCTACAGCGCCATATACGTCTCTAACCCGTCGCCTTGTCCGTCAACGCTTCTTCGGGGAGAACGTCTTGGTCATGTCGAGTCCTTTGATGACGCTATGACATCTGCCGTCTCAGAAGACCCAACCCCACTGCAACTCGATACTATTGACTTGCCCGCTTCTGTACCGAACGACGACTCCACTGCAGCTTTTTCTGGCTGTCTGGATGCCAGCCTTTCAGCAGATCAACGCGACCAGCTCGTCAGCTTGCTGCAGCGCTTCCGTTCCTCATTCGACCTTCCTCGGACATCTTTGGGGCGCACATCCGTAGTCACTCACTGCATCGACACCGGTACGCACGCCCCGGTACGCCAGCGCCCTTATCGGGTATCGGCTGCTGAACGTCAAGTCATCACCGAGCACGTTAATGACATGCTTCAGCGTGGCGTCATCCAGCCTTCGCACAGCCCTTGGGCTTCTCCAGTTGTTCTCGTGAGGAAAAAGGATGGCTCTATACGGTTCTGTGTTGATTACAGGCGTTTGAACAAGATAACGCGAAAAGACGTATACCCCCTTCCACGTATTGATGACGCTCTGGATTGCCTTCAAGGTGCCGAATTCTTTTCATCTCTGGATCTTCGCTCGGGCTACTGGCAAGTACCCATGGCAGCTGACGATCGACCAAAAACCGCCTTTGTGACACCTGATGGTCTCTATGAATTTAACGTCATGCCGTTTGGATTGTGCAACGCGCCGGCCACCTTCGAGCGCATGATGGACACAATCCTGTGCGGACTCAAGTGGCATGACTGTCTTTGTTACCTAGACGATGTTGTCGTGTTTTCAAAAGATTTTACGTCACATTTGGACCGTCTCGAGCGTGTGCTAAAGTGTTTGACTGATGCCGGCCTGCAACTAAATTTGAAAAAGTGCTGCTTCGGGGCTCGCCAGCTTCCTATATTGGGACACGTTGTTTCGAAAGACGGTGTTCGTCCAGATCCTGCGAAACTCCGTGCAGTAGCTGAGTTTCCACGCCCAACTTCCCTAAAGGAGCTGCGTAGTTTTATCGGGCTGTGCTCGTATTTTCGTCGCTTCGTACACAATTTCGCTTCGATCATCTCGCCGCTGACTGATCTCCTTGCCGGTGACGCCATTCTTTCGTCTTGGACATCCGACTGTGATGAGGCCTTTTCGACACTTCGGCGCCTTCTAGTGTCGCCTCCGATTCTCCGCCATTTTGACCCTACGGCGCCTACCGAAATTCACACTGATGCCAGCGGTGTAGGTCTCGGCGCTGTCCTTGCACAACGAAAGCCCGGCAACCCAGAGTACGTTGTTGCTTATGCCAGCCGTACCTTAACAAAGGCCGAAAAGAATTATTCTGTAACCGAAAAGGAGTGCTTGGCCATCATTTGGGCCATTGGGAAGTTCCGCCCATATCTCTACGGTCGTCCCTTTTCTGTTGTTACGGACCATCACGCACTCTGCTGGTTGTCCACCCTTAAAGACCCATCCGGCCGTCTTGCTCGTTGGGCCCTCCGCTTACAAGAGTACGACATTCAGGTTACCTACCGGTCAGGCCGTAAGCATTCTGATGCCGACGCCCTGTCTAGGTCACCTCTTCAATGTAGCTCTGACTCGACAGCTATCACCATAAGTGACTCATTTTCGCTAGAAATTGCCGACATGCCCAATGAACAAAGGCAAGACCCTTGGATCGCTTCTCTTCTCACGCTTTTATCTACACCTTCTCTGCGCCCAGCTTCACGAACGCTTCACCGCCAAGCTCGTCACTTTTCCATCCGCGACGGCATGCTTTACCGCCGAAACTACCTTTCCGACGGACGCAAGTGGCTCCTTGTCATTCCTCGGCATCTCCGTTCGGAAATATGCGCCGCTTTTCACGCCGATCCTCAGTGTGCCCACGCCGGAGTGTTGAAAACTTACACTCGTCTTCGCCTCCGCTATTACTGGCAGGGTATGTACCGCTTCGTGCGTCATTACGTTCGCGCATGCCAGGAATGCCAACGCCGCAAAAACCCTCCACACCACTCCACCGTTCCGATGCAGCCCTTGCCCTGCCCCAGCCGACCATTCGATCGTGTTGGTATTGATCTTTACGGGCCACTACCAGTCACTCCAGCTGGTAACCGTTGGGTCATCGTGGCTGTTGACCACCTTACCCGCTACGCAGAAACATCTTCCTTACCTTCTGCGTCGGCGCCAGACGTTGCGTCTTTCGTCCTGCATCATCTCGTTCTGCGCCATGGTTCACCTAAAGAATTGCTCAGTGACCGTGGCCGTGTTTTTCTTTCTGAGACCATTGAAGCCCTTCTTCAGCAGTGCCGCATTGTCCACCGTTCTACTTCGGCCTACCATCCGCAGACAAATGGCATGACAGAACGTTTTAACCGCACCTTAAGTGACATGCTGGCCATGTATGTCGCGTCCGACCACTCAAACTGGGACCGGCTTCTCCCATTCGTCACGTACGCTTATAATACTGCCATACAAAGCACGACCGGCTTCTCCCCCTTTTTTCTTCTATACGGCCGTGAACCCACCTCAACTATGGACACGGTACTTCCTTATCGCCCTGACACCTCCGAAGCGACCACCGTCTCTCAAGCAGCAGCATATGCAGAAGAATGTCGCCAGTTGGCCCGCTCATTTACAACCCAGAACCAAGGTCACCAGCAGTTCCTTCGCGCACCGTCTTGTCCAGCTCCTTCATACACCGCAGACTCCCTCGTGTGGCTTTGGGTTCCTGCCACCCCTTCCGGCCTCTCTACCAAACTTGCTTCCAAATATCATGGCCCATATCGGATTATTTGCCAGACCTCTCCGGTGAACTACGTTATAGAACCGCTTGTACCGACACCGGATATGCGTCGCCGCGGGCGTGAAACAGTGCACGTTGACCGCCTCAAGCCCTGTTACGACCCGCCTGTTGTGTCCACACCATGAGTCGGCAGGATGCCTCTTTTTTCTCCCGGGGATAATGTAGTGTCACACCAACGCTCGGTGATTGTCGACGATGACAAAGACGACGAGCGTACGTCGAAAGGCGCGTGCAATTGACGGCAGACAAAAGACGAAGACGCAAGAGACTGACGCGCTAGGTAAACGGTCGACCTGAACACCGACCTGAGCTTCAACGCACCCTTACATTATAAATAAAAATCTATAACATGTCCTCAGATCTACTTGAGCCATCACGACCAACATTTGCCTGTTTCAACAGCGAAATCAGAATTGAATTGGAAAGAACCATTTTTCAGGAAGAGGCAGACTGCATGTGCCGATGTTTGTTTACCTTAATCAAATCACCTTTTTTTCTACCTTGCAGATATCAAATAAAACACAAGTAACAAAAATCTTGTTTGTTCATTCATTTCACTTCATTTCCTTTCTTGGATACTAGTGCAAGTCTATACCTGTACCTCTGAGCAATATATTTGTCACATATTGTCATCCCATCCTATCTGTAATAATATTACTGCATTAAAATTTTACCGAATTTGCAGTTTGCATCTGCTACTCTTCTACATTTCATTGGTGTATCCTCTGCTTATTCTTCTGCTGCTTCAAACCTTCTGCAACGATCATTTAAGATCAGATATAAGGGACAATAAATCTTGAAAAGGCAAATTTCATGCAGAAAGTTTTGCTGCATTTGAATGCTAGTGTAATTTCCGTATAAGCTTCGTTTGACTATGCCATAGTGTTTTGTGGTTAGTAAATATGACCTTAAGAACCATCTGGCAAGGATTCTGTGAGAGGTTTGAGGGTACTAGAGGCAAAAGTCCCATCTAAACAAATTTTGCAAATCCTAAATTTGCGAATGATTTCAACTAAAGAAAGCAGAGGAGCCATAACCCCTACTTAAAAAAAAAAAAAAATCCAGGAGTCGCGAAATGTTTTTATACTGCAACCCAAGCCGAATCTGTGAAGAGTGAGTACTAGTATGCGAAGGGAACTTTAAAATGAATTGTCATTTTTTTGGATCAAGCAGGCAGAAAAATCTCTTGCGTTAGGAAATTTCTGCGTTAAGTCAGACTCGCCTCCTCAGTGCACTGGTCTGCTGAACTGCTTGTAACATGCTGCATAATCATTTTAATGCAGTTCTAGGGGGATGCCTTTCCATATTTTCCACGAATAACTCGCAACACATGGCGGTGCTTGCGAAAAAAAAAAAAAGTAATTCACCGCAATACTCTTTTTTTTTTTTCTTGAGACGAGCACGCGGAAAGACAGGACGGGACAGACACTGTCCCATCCAGAATGGGACTCCCTGTTCATACCAAAGTACTTGATTCATAAAAAAAAAACGCATGTTTCCAAGTATCTTTTCGTGACGAAAGTATTTTTTCATGCCGCTTGCACACGCTCGGCAAATTACAGATTAGTTTTCGGCGTTATGTTTAAAAGCACCATCCAGTGCAATTTGTACGCAAACAAAAAACAAGCCCAATCGCTCTACGCGGCCAGCCCATGAACGCAGCCCCTGGACGCACGAGCAATGGCTTTCCCGCACAGCTTGGAACATGATGGCGGACGTTCGCGCAACTCTGCTCCCTGCGGGAGCATATACAGGAACACTACCGCCGTCCAAGCATGTGGCGCCATCTGGCGCAGTCAAGGCAATCTGGGTGCGTAGAGCCGTGGCCGCCGCGATCGGCTGCCAAGTCATAGCTGCCTCAGCATCCGCTATCGGTAATCTAGTTATTGCAGATCGCTGTTCATTCGCTTACATAGCTATTTGTACAAAGGACTATCAGTCACGATTAAATTGCGAGGATTATTCGGCCAATACGGAGGTCCTGGTAGAAATATTTACAGTGATACAAGCGAACTTTTTTTTTTTTTTCCGACAGCTGCTGCCCGGTGCGACGCACCTGATGTTAGCTATAGCTCCGCTGGTGAAGGCGTCGCGCAAAGCAAGAAATTATTTTACAAGATAGGCTTGCCAGTAAAGCGGCGCTAAACTCCGACGTTTTTTGCAGCATTAGCTCGTTCCGAAGCGCCTTTCGCTGGCGCTTCGATGTGAAACCAGCTAGGGCTAGCAACGTCTAGGGTAGGCGGGGAGCGGCGCAGTATGTTCCCGGCGCGCCATCGACAGGCACCGTTGCCGTAAGCCCTGCACTTGTGCAGGCATGCTGTTGGGGCCTGAGTTTAGCAGGCAGTCTCCATACGTACACCGGTGAGATAATTGTAACATGCACCAACGAAGAAGCCATCGAGTAAAGCGAGCAGAAGCGGAGTTCTTTCTCAGGGCACGGCCGGAAGCGGCGGCGGCGCTGTTCGAGTCCGGCCATGTGTCGTCACTGCTCTTTGCTTTGCCGACTCCACGTCACAGTTGTTTGATGACGTCATGTTGTTTACCTATGTACACGTTTTCGTCACAGAGATGTCGATGCCAATGGGTTTTGAAAAACGGAGTACTTGCCTGGCTTGTTTTTAAAATGAAATTAAAATATCTTCGCGGAAACGTGCGAGGTTGGGATTGCTTGGGGAGCATCTCTGTATAACCAGGAAAGCAATCGTATTCCTTCCGACGCTTCAAAAAAATGGTATCTATACTCCTTTAACAGATTCGATTCGTTGCAAATAATTTTGATGCACTTCTTGACTTGGTCAGCGATTCGAATGAGATGAGGTTGAATTGGCTAGTAATCTTGCATATAGTTCAGCAACAATAAATTTGCCGTTATCATTTATATATTATCTTTGAAAAATGCCTTTATGGTTTTCGTTCTCATTACGGCATTTGGTTAATTAAGGTGCCGTGTTAACTTTGTGTGCCTTGTTGCTTTCTGTGTCCTTTTGCTGGTGGCGATTAAATTGTCAGCAATAAATTTATTGCTCACAGCCTGCTGCGCGATTAGGGCTGCGCATTCCTTTCTTATCCTATCCTCCTTCCGCCAGGACAACGCGGGTGTTGTTCAGTCAGTACATGCGCATGTGCATGCTGTATGGCTCGCTTTAATAACTGTGTCTCGCAAACAGGTGGCCGAGCGGCACTGGTGCAGTTGCTGTGGGTATGTCGCGGAGTGTGAATGATGTGCATTTGGTATTACTTCCGGTTGTGTGGAATTGCCGCTGAGTTGCAAGTTTGGTCGTCAAAGTCGATATGGCGACGTCACTATTCTGGCACGTGAAGAGCTCCTTACCATTTCCATCACTGGCTTACTGCAAACCGAAAAACTGCGTGAAATCCGACATGTTTTAGTGTTCCTTGGCTCTTTGTTCTGACTAGGGGCCGCAGGCTAACTCCGAAAACGACGAAAACTCAAGAAAGTAAAAACATTTCACGTAATATTTTAAACACATAACTTTACACCGAATCATGCTTCTAGCTAGGCGAGGATTTACTTTCTTAAAAGGCGTAATGGCCTTTAAAAATGTGTGATACGCTTCTTTAAAAAAGCATTCTAATCCAATAAGACTAATTAAACCTTGTGTTTGGCGCATGATCGCCTTAGTTGCTCCTGCGCCACGGATTCTTAAATGCTCCTGTGCCACGGAGCATTTAACAGCTCATGATTGGCGTTCGCCGAAACTATGGACGGAAAGTGTCGGCTGCACCTGTCAATAATCAGGAAAATAAAAATCTTGTCTCCACAGGGAATTAAACTTCATCCCCGCAGATCCCCACCGAGCGCTTTAATCGACAGCGCTACGCTCAACATCGTGAGGAGCACATCGAAATTCTCCTTCTCTACCGCAAAGATGCCGATAACAATTACACTTCAATTATAGATAATGATAATCGTGATAGTAGCGACGATAAGGACGGTGCATTTGGTTCATGATGACAACGAGAGCGAACGCGATGCACTGCACGCAGCAGAAACGCCCAGGCTTTTGCATTTCTGCAGTGAAGATTCTATAGGGCTGTCAGAATTTTTAGCGATATGTTGAACTGCCTCGCTGTCCCTTCTGAGTTCGGTAGAACTGGATTCGAGTGAAGTACGAATCGGCGCCGGCACATTCGCGTTGCTCCAGCGCCTGAAAGCACGAAGGTAAAAAGCGAAATGAAACCTAATGAGCCAACCGGAGGGAGCATCGGCACTCTTGGCGTTTCGCGCACGCTTGCCAACTAACGTGGTACTGCACAGACCCTACCGACACACAGGCTCAAAGCATGCAGTGCTACAGTAGGACGCCGGCGCGCTAACAGCTGCTTCGGAAAAATCTCCTCTGGATCCGTCAGCGTTGCCGTTCAGGAAGCGTGACATCGATGAGGGGCGTATGCAAGGCGTATGCGATGGTACCACCTTGAGGCGGGTGCCCCTGCGTTGTGTGCGCTTCAGGTTTTGTTTTTTTTAGGGGGAGCTCATCAAGGTGGCACGGAACACAGCGCGCGCTTTGCTTGAGTGTTCCATTCACTTACGTCCGTTTCTGTGCACTCTTTAATTTAACCCTGAGGTGCGTGTCAACGGATCTGCTAGCACGCGTTACTGACAAAGAATGTATGGAATAAGAAACCAAAGGCGCTTTGCTTCCAGTGCCAGCTGAAATGGCATGCTGGAGAAACAAAGAAATTGCTGCCTCTCGCGTAATTGAAAGTGGACGTAAGCATGAAGTGGGTACGGACATAGGACCGTGGCTTCGTGTTTGGGGACGGCGCGAAAGTCATTGTTTCGCCTATATAGTGCCCCTCTCACCCTTATTACACTGGAGCGGCCCCCTTGAAAGGTTCCTGAAAGCCAACGGATAATAGGAAAGTGTATGATGCATTTTTCACGGCGTTATTAGAAAAGAACAATTAAAATTCAGCGCATTTTAAATTCACAGCTTGAGTGATATCTCAATGAGGATTTGGAATTGAAGACAGTGACTTTTGTGATTCGATTGGACTGCGCTTTCGTGCCCGTACTGTCAAGACCAGAGATCTCGTCTTGTTAAATTTTCTTGAGTGCTGCAATGTTTCCGTTTCGCTGTTAAGATGGCAGCTGTCGGTTTTGGCTCGATGCCTCCTTAAGGTCATCGACAACGGGATCTGAAAGCCGTTTGTGCTTAAAGGAAAAAAAAAAAGCACTTTGATGCTAAAATAATAGGAGTGATATGAAAATGAAACTACATTTTGGCGCCTCTTTGAAGCCTTGTTAGGTAATCTATATGCATGTGTGAACTAGGTGGACAAAGCAGGCAGATGTTTCGATGCTAGTAGTAGCAGTAGATGGGTGGTAGTAGAAAGTATACGAATAATAATCAGAGCTAGTGATGAATCATGAAATTATGACCGCTTTTGTGTGTGACTCGGCAAAATTAAGGTCAATAAGAATAACCAATGGAATGAAAGATCGCTTCAGAAATGCACTGATGATGAGTAAATTCAACAATTACTCATTGCGATATGACTACCCATGAACCGGATTAACTTAAGGTGACCAACACTGACTCAACAAGATTAAAGATGCTTAAGGATCACTCGCCAAATCACATAAATATACGGCCTGTAGTTGGCAGCACGTGTATACAAAGATGTGGATCGCAACAGCGGAAAGTTATGGCCACCAACAATGTTCTTAATGTACTCCTAGTTACTTTTGCCTTCCCTCGACGCCGATCCAATTGACCTCCTGTAATATTTTTGTTCGTTGGGTGGCAACTATAATAAAAAAGGGCCAGTTTTTTTTTTTCATGAACGGAGGCCATTCATTGATAAAGAAAACCGTAACTATTACCTGCAGAGAGTGACGTACGTGCTCGGAGGAAATTAGGAATTCAGTGGGAATAACTGGCACAGGGTACGGTTAATTGGAGGAATATGGGAGAGCCCCCTGTGATGCAGTAGAGGTAGTTACACCGGTGACACTGGTGATAGACGCTGCCGCGAAGTGCATTTAGTGAACGCCCACGTTCTCGCGATAGATTGTACCTCTGACCTTTCCAAAAGAGCTCTCAGCATTTGTCTCACGGGTGGGCCTACAACCAGGTTGTGTGATTGGATTTTCTAGCCACGTACGCAGTTTATATAAGAGATGAACTTGGAATAAGGTGTTCTAAGCTATATATATATATAACTAACCCCGCCTCCTGGTTGATTACTACTATCTGATCTGGTGGGTTTCCGGGCATAGCACCAAGAAGCATAATGAGGACAGAGAACATTAAAACGTAAGCTCTACTATTTGGGGTGTAACTTCGGATTTTGCCTCGCTTTATAGCCATGACCTTGAAGGCTGGACAGAGGTCAAAGTTGGACATAGGAAGAGAATAAATGCGTTGTGTCCCGGCCAGAACTCAAACTACCACCGTTGCTATCAATAGACAGTCGTGCTAACCATTGTTCCACGCCAATGTATTTCTTTATTTCCTGCTTGGACAGGAACACACAGATACAGATCAATATGTACAATGGCCGATGGATCAGTAAATTGACATCTGCACGACGAACAGCCATTCTTGGCTTCCACAAACTTTTAAAGGTCAACTCCCGGTGGTTTTTCCATCATTCTGTGTTTTTAGTTGAATTACATTCCTCGGCACGTACTGACTCGAACACAAAAAACCGTTTTTCGAAATTCCAATTAGAAGTATTTTTACAAAGAAAAAACAGCAAATCGAAACCGAAACTGCTTTCACGGCCAGAAACGACGTCCCAGGTGACGAAATGGTGACGTCACACTCAGTATTAGAGAAACACTCGTACGTGCGTTGGACGATGAAAATAAAGTATGGAAATCATGAAGTATTGCATAAAATGTCTGAGGTAATTCAATATAAGCCTCACAATTTCATAATCATGCGGGAAGTGGACACTAACGCCGGTTTGTGACGTCAGAAACTCAGTGTTGCCGGCAGAAATAGTCTCTACTTAAGCCATGAAAACAGCTTATCTTAAAGTCGTGTTGCGCGCGAACGGATTATTGTACGGCGCCCAAATTTTGTAGAATGCGTCAGGACGGTGAGGAGAATCTACAATAAAATTTTTCATAGAATATTCGAATGTCGAAAAACCCCCGGAGTTGCCCTTTAAAGCCCAGGACCATAAACGTATCGAACGATAACCATCTTCGCTTTCATCCGTGAGGTATCGAATTCCATAATAAAACTTCCCATAAGTTTACGGCGAAGTTTTTGTTTTGAATTGCGCCGTGGAATACCCTAATGAAAATGGTTTCGTATGAATCCATGAAATTACTGTGAACTGTCCGGGGTTTCTTTTTTTACACAACAGTGAATTGTCCACCGATCAAAGATTCCTTTCTGCTCAAACCATACCTTAAGGGGAAGGGTCTTAGGACGCAGCTGAAAAATTATTTAACAGCAGACCTTCCAGGCATTCTTTTGAATCATTGTAGTGCCTCTTTTCCAGCGCCTCCACAGTATACCATCCTATGCAGTGGTGTATGTCGACGAAGTCTTCGTAGAGATTTTCTTTGCTGAAGAGGCCAAATACTGAAATGAAAAATATGTGCACAGTGTTCTCAAAAGCACAGAAACTTGAACAGATGCCCCGTCACTTTCCGACTGATGGCACTGGACCCAGGTGCGATAAATGCCGACCGTGCTTTTGTAATTCTTTCCTGAATGACAGTGCGCAGAAATTCATTCCATGCGGGAACAAAAAGCGCGATACCATTTGCTTTGCGAAAAAATTAAAAGTGCGCGAGGCGTCCTTCCCGAACTCTGCGAAACAAATTTTCTTGATTAATTCGTTCCCTAAAGAAATTTCTGATAAAGACAGCAAACACACGATGCATCCTTTGAATGTTTACGCGAGAGTTGAACATCGCTTGCAGTGTATACCAAACCTTCAAAATTAGAAAAACATTGCAAGCTCCAGCTCGCGAGAACAGTGGTAATTCGCGGCTTTTCCCCCCTTCATGCCTTTGTTTTAATTTTTCGTCATCTTAATTTGTTCGCTCAATAACTGCTTCGGATCCCGATAGTGCTGAAGGGTCATCGCTAGATCGATTGCAGACACCGTATAGTAAGTACACTGCGTACAGGTGAAATTTGCGACTGCAAAGTACCCGCTTCAATTCTATATACCACCACTTTTGTCAATGTTTATCTGGCCTCCAGTGCACTTGGAGTAAGTAAGCTTTAGCAAGCCGAACAACCTCCCGCACGTTTTCAATGTGACTACAGAAGGTCGCGGCGTCGTCTGCATAAGCTAGCATTTTAACATATACAGCATGCAACCTAAAAACACCTATCTTCCGTCTCACACGATTGGAACAAAAAAAAAAAGGCTTGGAGATATGGAGGCAAACAGCAAATGAGACATGGACCGCCTTCCCTTAGGAATGAGCTGGTGCTTTCGAACCAAGCGATTCGTTACTGATGATCTGCCTCGAGCACTCTTCATACGCCGTTTTAACAGCCTCTAAAATAATGTTCTCAACACTCTAGTATACAGAAAAGCACCTCACGTGACACCTGATCAAATTCCTTCGCGTTGATGACGTGCAGCATGGCCACCTGGCGCCCAATGGCATCAGAGGAGTCTAGCGTGTTCTTCGCAACGCGAATGATCGTAAATATTGCACGGCCTTTAAAGCCACACGTTTCATGTGACAAGTCGACATGGAGTAAAAAAGCGAGGTAGCGGCACTGGGAAGGCGGAGGTAAATATTAGCGCCAGCAGTGGCGGCAGCACTCACGTCACGTAATCTGCACGTCATTTGCCAATCGATAAGATTTTATCATAATCAAACCACATGCAACGTTGCTAAACCGTGCAAAGTGATGTTTTACAGACCTTTGGTTCGTATAAAAAGGCCCAAGCCACGCTTAGCGCGAAGAATTTTCTTTCTTTTTTTCTTTTCTGAAAGCTGTGAGACAGCAGCGTTGTCAATATTATGCAAAGAAACAGGTCCGGGTATAATACCGCTGAGTTTGTCCGTTAAATGGGATATAACTAAACAGGTGTTGTTCTGGATAAAAGTCGGCCTGGTCCATCCGTGTCGCGAAAAAGCTTTGTTAATTGAGACGCTCATGTCATCTCTCCAATATATCGACGTGCCTTCGCAAAAAAAGCAGTTGTTTAACGAAATAAAAAATACTGGTCTAGGGATGACTAGAATCGTCTGGTGCTTGAGTAGGCAGCGCTAATTTTCGACAACGAACGTTTTATTTTTTTTTGTTGCATAAAAAAAATTGTTGTTGCTCGTTCAGCGCGACAGCTAGGCACCTTATGCGAACACTTCACTGAGTACTGTCAGCAAACAACCGTGCATTGCATTACTGCAGCATCTATTTCAAATTATTACCACAAATTATGCTTAAAATAGTACTTAAGTAGCACCCTAATTAGCTCCAACTAATAGCTGTACTAATTTGAGCTAATTAACTTTTTTTAATCAGTATTGATAATTAGTACCAGGTTTTAAAAGTAACAATTAGCAAATAAATGGTACCATATTGTCGACAGGGAAGTTACATCGCATAAAAAAAATGATGCTTTCAATGTTTTTCTCTCGGTCGATTTCAATTTACTTCGTCAGGTAGAAGACGACCACAAGCAGTGAACATGAAATGTTTTTAATAGTTTCACAGGAAGAATTTTGGAAGAATTTTCAAGTTTTCCGGCAACGCGATGCGCTGAATTCCTCTCTGGCTTAGCACAAGAAAGAATTTCTGAGCTGATTATAACAAAGCTCCTTTTTTTTTTGTCGCATCTTTTAAACTTTGATAAACCGTGATATTTATTTTAAGATTCGAAGCTTGCGCTCAAAAATATCAACATTTCTTGATGCTAAAGCACAGGCCAATATTTTGCTGTGCACGTGACTGAGATACATACCTAACGTAAATTAGAGGTCGCAAAATAAACAGCGACGACAGCAAAGAAACAGAGCGCAGGACAAGCGCCGAGCTACGAGCGCAACCTCCTTGAAAGCTAGGCCACAGTTAATAGACAGGTATCACATAACCAGTTATCACGAATGAAATTATAGTGAGCACTATCCAACACTCTCTTATAACGCGTCTAGGTGAACTTTAGCCTGGAAATATGCAATTTGATGCTGCGGTAAAAGAGCTAAAAGAAACGCGGTATTCAGAAATGTCTTGCATTCAACTGTTCATAATTCCTACAGCGGGACCAATGAGGACAGTCAACAACGGTTTCTAAGCAGTAGTGTGTTTTTCAATAAACAACGTCCCTTGATTTATATCTAGTTTTAGGAGTAGTGGGGTACCGCGAGGTACTGCGCTTTTGTACAGACACCACAGAAGTGTCGTAAAGCTGGATTAGGCTTCGCCATCGTTGAATTTAATGAGTTCCGCGAGGCTATGCAGATTGTGATCCATATGCTGAAGTTGGTCCTGGATTTGACGCATAAACATAAATACTTTCATTAAGACTGACGCTCTCCTGATATTGTTCTTAACGGCGCCCTAAAACTGTAGACATCTGTAGAGCCTCCTGTACAGCCTTCTTCAGAAGTGTAGAGCCCATGGGGGGTCTGCTTGTTAGCCGTGTAATGGCGCTGATTTAGCAATAGTGGAGGTCCTCCACTTCGGAAAGGGTAGGACAACTAAAATCTAATCATCAAGAGATTCGGAACACTGGAAGGGCATTACAAGCCGCACGAAGTGTCTGAGAAGCAGACCCGTGGGCTCTACACTTTTGAGGGAGTGTACTTACTGAATGGCTTGCACATGCGCGAGAGAAGTTGGTGCTGGTCAGTTTTTTAGCGCGTTGTGAGATCAGGCCACATTCGAGGAACCTTGGCGCTTGGCCGAAGTGGAAAACCATGAAGCAATACAGTGGCCTCTTTTCGTTCTTATAGATCGAAGGCTACACTACTCTAGGTAAAATCCAGAATTTTGCCTCATTTTACGCTCTTGATCTTCAAACCAAGGTTAAACCATGCACACATCCCAAAAAAGACTAACAATGTATAACACCGTGTCATATGATTGTGAATGACAATGACACCTGGTCATAATACCCTTTGACCTCCAGGAAGAAAGTAGCGGGCTCCTGTCCCTCGCACGTGGTACTGCACAGCAACTGTGATGATAGTCGTCGAGCCCCAAAACGGCGAGTGGGAGCATCGGGAGCTTCGAACGGAATGGACAGAATTAAGTGTTGACGAGTCATGAAATGCAGGTGTCATTTAAATTGTCGACGGCTCAAAGGACGTACTGGATGTCAAGAAAGCGAAGACTCGGCTTTGAATGTCTGTAGCTCAGCTAGCAGCTCAAACACCTAAAGGGTTGCCCTTTCACAGTTGGCCACGGGTCTTGAAGCGCGAGTAGCTGGGAGGAGAATATAGTAAACAGCAATTGGCCCAAAAATGGCTGTAGTGGAGCAGGCATGTCCCCTCCCATCTCCTAAAAATAAATAAAATCAGTGTGTGCGGAATAATATTTTAGATTGAAGGCCTTTTTATTTATCTTATTGGGAATGCTTTGCACTAATTTTTGTCATTGCAAGATTTGAATTTTTGAATAGACAGAAAACAAACTCACAGCATGCCAAACCTGCTTCCGGATCTAAAAGAACACATAAACTTTCCCTGCAATTCAACGGAAGAAACTTACCGCTATTGATTTCTTCCCTTTTTGAAAATGCGTTTTGACGCGCGCATAACTCTTTCCGCGAAAACACAACGTGCAGCTTGCGTGCCTGAAGAACGGGGCGCATTTGCGGCGCCCGACCGCCAATGCGCGGCAATTACGCCGGCGCCAATGGGCGGACGAGCGTCCGTCCGGAGGCGCTTCAGGCGGGAGGTGCTGCAAGAACGAGGGCACTTTTTCACGCCTTGCCTCCACTCCTCACTTCCGGTTCGCCCAAGGCTGTCGAGCCTAATAGAAAATCGATAGGACCAAACTGGGGCCCTCCGCATCAGCGTATCTTTCCAGATCCACGCGGTTATGAGCGTCCATTTGCCGTTGTTTTACGTCTCCGCCGATCTGCGAAGCTCAGCTGTCTTGACTGTTATAAACGGCATCCTTTGTCTGGTTCCGAACGACGCAGGAAGTGGAAGCGTGCTTTTCTCTTCGGCAGGGGAAGTGTTGGGAGGACAGAAGTTGAATCCTTGCTATTTACTTACAGTATGCGGAGATAGACGTGCTTGGTTGCTAAGGTCATAACATGGATAAGAAACTTCATACTGATCCTTCACAACGCTTTCGCAGTCGACGTTCCGACCGGAGTCCGTGCGTCCTCAAATATGATGGACAGGCTCTGTCCGAAACAAGAACTCCGAATAAAACTTTGTGAGGAAATACAAGGAGGCGCTCCTTCACTTGGATATATATGTGTACAGTTACTGAAGGAATATATGAAGCTAGTCTAGTGAGGGCTTCATATTAAGCATCGTCCTGAAATAATTATTGATTATGAGGCAGCGTCACATAATCAATGGCATACCAACTAGCCTAACTGTCCGCATCCTAAATTGATAAGCGATTCCGAGAAAGCATTCTGAATTACTGAGCTGAGCGGTATTTTGATTCCTTGCTCCCCAAGATAAGTTCTATACTGGAACCACATGTCTGTGTACAACGTCTCCATTCTTAAAACTGCAGCCTTCAAATCTGCTCTTCTTCATGACCTTGGCTAAATCTTTCTTTGTTACCTATTCATTGCGCATACTTACCACTTCTACCTGTATCTCCCCAACAGCCCTGATAGTAAGTAAAACATTTATTAATTTTATGCTGAGAACCATGCGTAAGCCCACATTTTCTTTCATGGTCGCTTTCCGGTTTAGACAAAATATTTACATCTGAAGGTGAGACATGGCGACAAACTGTTCTAGATCTTAGTTTTGCAATAAACGGAAATTTTTTTTTTCTCGAAATTTTCTATATCAACTTGCACATAACGACATTAAACAGGGGTCTCTAAGTGAAGCATATCGAGGCAAGCTCTGCGCGAACCATCTTTAATCTTGCTCAAGAATCGAAGAAGTAACAAAAAAACATTAATACATATTTTATTACCACATTACATCCCTCTTTAAATTGTGCTTAACAAAAAATGTACTTGTTGACATCTAGTCTACAATTTTGAACAAAAACAACTGCCCAAAACTACAGCGAAACCTTCCTCGGCAACATGTATTTTGCCCTTTGTTTGGAGCATGATAACCTCAGCAGGTATGCTTCACAAGAGACAAAACAGCACTAAAAAAAACACTGTTTGGGTCACTCTTCTGAAGACGAAAATAGACGACAATCTACATTTAAGCCGCCCTCAATGAATGATCACTCTATTCAAACTGCTTACGCAGTGTGTTTCGTTGCGCCCTTGCAAAAATTGACAAATTACAATTCAATGCAGTAATCGATTATGCAAGACAAGGCAGATCTCAGCAGTCGCGCATGTGAACAGGCGCAGCGAAAAGTAGGAGCACAGTCAGGCCCTCATTCACGTCATACCAACCGGGGTACCTGCGCGCATTAATTCTCTAGAGATCCGATGACATCATACCTCGCTGGTTGATCACACTATCGAGCTGTCACGCATGTACAGTCGCCCAAATCTTATACTGGCGTGCGTCACGGCCGCCTTTTCTGTTCTCCTGCCCCTTAGGCTGAATAAAACTTGCCGCATGGTTAAGATTAAGTGAGGGCTTGGTGAGCCTTTACTTATATTTTGACCTTTGACAGGTTAGCTCCTCTGCAATGCTCAGAATCACAGAAAATGCTGTCGTCACGCACGCCAGTTAAATATCTGGGAAGCTGCACATAATGCAAAACGTGCGAGTAAGTTTGCTGCAGCATCGAGTCCGAGTTTGTATGGTCAAAACCAAAATTTTAACGTAAATGCTACTCTCGGGCCAAGCACATGTAGGAGATCTTAATGAGCCTCTGACGATGCCTATATAGCCTATATCGTAATTTTGCATCAGAAAAGTCGATAGAGCGGTATCTCATGCTTTTGTATCTCAATAATCGCTACGAAGCTGAGATGAACCCCCCCTCCCCCACTTGCTTTACTGGACTTAAATTGCCATTGCTCGAAATTGTCACCGCAGCCCGACCCCCGCTCCGGAGTACTGAGCAGTCTCCCTTAGCGTCATCTAGCAGTTGGTACCGTCCCCAACACTCCCAGTAATCACAATAGGAGAGCTTTACTGAAAGAGAATTTGAAATGCTGTCTGTGCTATCCATACGAAGAAGAACTGTTGAGCGCTATGTTTCGGTTGCTTGTTCTTTTTTTCACCGCTTGACGCTTACGTGCATGCTCAATGCAGGCAAGCTTTTGTATTTTTGACTGGTGCCTACGAAAAACTAAAACCCGCAGGTGGGCTTTGAACGTAGGAAGAGAAACATCCACCAATTCCATTTCGATTCTATATCTCGCCATATTCAAAGCTAGCCTGCTTTCCGCTTCAGCATGCCACTGTTCATCAGCTTTTACGTTACATTATAGTGACGCATATCGGATAACTCTGGGTTTCGGCTTGTCTGCACGTGCTGTGATAGAGATGATTGAATCCAATTCGAAACTCTTGAAATAGAGATGGCAGGAAGTTTGACGAATAATTCTGGTCTATGGAGGCAGAAAACTTTTTTCGAACTGCAGAAATCACGGACAGTAGGATATAAAAGAACTATCAAATGTAGCTGGTCTCACTGGTTTCTTTTGTGCCGTTGATATCTTCGAGTGATGTGCCTCGAGGAAAATATCACTGCTGCTCTGGGTCCTGACTGCTCGAGAGGAAACCCTCCTTGCCCATTCCTTTTCGTTCTTACACTAGAGAGAAGACGTCGTCTCCAAGCGCCTAACACGGCGTTGTCTGCGTTGGGTCATCGTCCTGTCAAAAGCAGGACGCGAGAGGAGCCAAGAACGGAGCACCATGCCCGTAGCTGTGTTCTCGAATCAGTGTAGCGTAAACGACGTCTAGTGGCAGATTTCGCAGTCTGAAGGTGGAGGCATACACGGGGAAATAGGTGTCACGATTCTCCAGGCCGGCAAAAAGGGCGGGGAAAAGAGAACGTATAGTGGCAAGCAAGCAACGCGATAAAGTTTCACTCGGCATAGCAGGGAAAAACTTGAAAAAAAAAAGAAAGAGAGAGGCCAGATGATGGGTAGAAGATTTAGAGATGCAAAGTCTGATTTCAGAGATTTCAGGTTTAGGGATTGGCAGAAAAAAAACGGGAAAAGAAGGATGAGGTCTCGGGCGACTATTGAGTTCGAATTCATAAGCAAAACGACGAAGTGCGCTCAGCTTGCGGTGTATGTTTGCGCAGGAAAACTCAGTAATGCAATGTAAATGTCAGGCGGGAACGAAAGCTGAAGTACGAACGACGACAGCTGGATAAGTTTTCCATGGTCCCTACTGCTATGCACACAAAAGTACCAAGTCTGCTTTCAAAGAAAGTCGTAACAGGGCCAGTTCTTCTCAGTGTGTATCTTTTGTGCTGTCGTGAGTTCATAGCGTAAACGCTATGACAGTACAGGAGGCAGCTTGCGACATATACGTTCCTAACGCGATTTGCAAAACATTACGTGTTGAGCGTAGCGCAGCACGCGCATTCACATCTTCTATGTGCTTTCTTAGCAGGGTAAATTCATAATATGTAAGCGTCAGGAAGTTAAAATTCTGTGACATAAAAGGTGAGCATCAACGTGACGAATGCAAGATATATTGCGACATACTGCATTCTTGGCAACTTCATGAGGTCGACGTTGCTTCTGTCGAATGAATGATATAACTAGGACAGGATAGTTTAGAGATATGTGAGTATATGTTCGAAGCTTCACAGTACCTAATGGTACGTCAGAGCACAGTGATCTCTGAAGCGTGGAAGCCGTCGTTGAGCGCTTTCTTGCGTGTTTCTGCCAGATAAAGCAATCGGTAGTTGTTAGGTATGCGTACGCGTTCTCATAAGATCACTAATGTAATGCAGGAAAGCCTGATTTACAAACAACTTTGGTAGTTGTTAGGTGGGCATACCCATTCTCCTAACGTCACCATTTTAACGCAAGAAAGCCAACTCTGTAAACAACGTTAACGTGCGGTGGCCATGGTAAGTCTATCCTTTCACGCAGCATGTTTTAGCGGTGTGTGGTACTCAAACGGTGCTTAGGGATAGTAATTTGTAAAATCACGCGAAATGTTTCTAACCGTAAAAACAATGAGTTAACGACTGGCTCAAAAAGAAAACAAAGAGTAAGAGGAAAAAACAGTTTATTCAATGGGCTAATTGCAGGCTACTCAGGACATCGAGTTTACTCGCACTAATCGCCAATAACGCGCCAATAATGATGGCCATGGCGGCCATTTTGATGGAGGCGAAACGCAAAGCGCCTGTGAGCTTCTTGATGTTAGTGCACGTTATAGAACACCAGATGACAGAAAGCTATCATGTGCTCTCCACTGTTGTGTCCCTCGTATCATTTGTCGCTTTTCGACCTTAAAAATTTTCATTAAAAGGATGAAAACAGCGCTTTCATGTATAGTCCTAAACAGATGCCTGTATTGGACTGTATATTTAAAGAGAAAAGTACTGCGGACACAGAGGGGCACTATAATCTTTTAAACTAAGCTGAAGTGGCTCCAAAAGTGGTGATTCTTCTTAATTGTAACCTCTAATCCTTGTTCGTGCCGTATAGGGGCAGATGATTTGTATAATTATATTGTTCAAGACGGTTCCAAGGCTGCAAAATTTGCATCGCCATCCATCTCTCCTACTGTATTGAAAGTTGTTCACTGGAGTTGTTGTATGAGAATATAATTAATGTAAATGGTGAGGACGTAAGTTCATAGTATCAAAACTGTTAGATTTCCCACAAAAAGCTTAGGAACTCTGCTTGTGGCGACTCCAGGAGAGACCTTGGGTGGAAACGCAGCAGCCGGTACTACCAGAATTGGCCAGCCTCGAACACAAATACCGGTGCTAAACTTCAGCGCCGAATTTCATAATCCAGAAAAAAAAATGTCCACGAGACACAACCTTATAATGTAGTCCGACAGGTTCCGAGTACGAGGAAGCTAGCGCAGAGCAGGTGAGAAGATGATTGGAAAAGTCTTCGTAGATGTATTGGATTTACCCGAGAGGGAAACATTGGATGCGAGACAGGCATCGATCCGCGACCCCTATGGACCGTTGTGTTTTCCTGTTCATCGTGCCTCGTTGTTTATCTCCGGTGAGAAGAAAATAGGTGTTCTATTATTTTTTGACAGTTGAAAATTTTTCTTCCACTGTTTATGTTCAGAACAAGCTCGGGTACTTTTTCAAGTCTACGATTCCTGTCGTCGTTATTGATATTATCCAAACAAAAACAATAGGTAGGAATTGCATTAAGCAGCACTCAAGATTGAATACATTATGTCTGGAGCGAAACGGTCTTAGTTCTCGCCTAATATTCGTTGCACCCAATTCCGCTCGGTCCTTTATCTGCTGCTAACGACCGTTTTTGTTTTTTGTTCACTTTGCCTTATATTTGCTCCACACAATACTCTGGTCATCATCTTCTTGCCCACACAGCTATTTTGTCGCTGTTCGTGTGCTTGTTAGTTGCAGGATAAAACTCGGAAGCATGTTCCGCAAAAGCTTTTCTCAGTTGTCACAAATCTAAACCTTTCATAAATTTTTGATCAAGTCTTCAGCTTTACTGGACTCAAACCTTTGTCACGAAGGACGTTTGTAGACCGTTTTCAAGCCTGAAGCACGTACAGGTGATTGTCTGAAAAGCGCACACTAGCAGTGCTTAAATGAGGTTTATTTTTTTAGCATTTCCGCTTACTGCGAGCTCTCCAGACATACTCGACACACGAGACAAAAAAGTTGACTTGCACACACTGAAGCGCCTAAAGAATGCAAAGCAATGGAAATATTTGGACCTCGACATCAAGGTTGATTGAGTTACCAAGATGTAATTCGGTGAAAAAGAAGTTAAAATCGTTTTGCGAGTCTTTGGGCTCATTCGAGGTTAAAAAATTCTAGGGGTGCACTTAAGTCTGCTTAAGTGCAGTAATGCGAAATCATTGCGAGTCCTGTCAGGCCACCTGGTGGATTCACCCGACACTACTGTAACGGACATCTGCCGCACTCGGCCAGATAGCGGTTGCGTAAGTCGTATTTACCTCACTTAAATTAAGGAGTGGCGCAGGTGGAATTTCTTGAAGACGACGATGTTCAGCGCACAGCGCGAGAGCGTGTTGCAGTTTTGCACGAAGCGTGATCGGCTGCGGCGATCGTATAGTGCTGCCTCGCTTGGGTCAGAGAAGCTGATTTTTGTTCTGGCTTGGGTTCGATACCCAGTCGCAGGAATGTTCGTTTCTCTACTGGCAGTTCGGGCAGACAAGCTCTGTCCACAAATCCTCTCCACAGGTGCTGTCCACGTCACGCATGGGCCAATAAATGTTTTCGCATTAAAAAGTCTATATTATGCTTTGATACAGGCTGCTAGATGCCTTCAAAATTTGCCAAAATAGTCGTGGTGGTTTTAGCGATTTCACTCCAGGACATCTCCTGAGCATAATTTAGATTTTCGCAAGAGTGGTGCCTAAAATATTTTCTTTCCTCTATTATCTCCCCAAAAAACGTAGTTCTATGCATTGAGATCGGAGAAATTTGAAGGCCACATTTGCTTTGTTCAAAAAATGAGGAGGTCTGCCGCACGCCACTCGGGAGTCTTCTGTACGAAGTGCTGAAACTGGTACTTGCGCAGCCGCCCGACAATGTTTCCTGCATTCTACTGAGGCCAGGGAACGACGCCGCCCTCCAGGATTAGCGCGTAGTGTGTCTTCGCGTTGATTTGATTTTTTTTGAAAAAAAAAAAAAAGCAAGCTTCATCTCTCAAGGCCAGAAATCGTGACCAAAAAAAAGCAAGGAAGAAAAAAAAAACATGCGGACTTCTTCTTCAGCTTCAGGAACAGAATGTCGAGCGATAGCTCTCTTGGGAACCCAAGCTCAAATTTCGCAGCGTAACGGCAATGCCGAATTTCTCGCTTAGTGGCGAAATATGATACGCCGTGACGTTGATCGCCGGAGCAGACTCTCCGCTAGCTTCTTGTGCACGCACGGCGAACGAGTTGCGTCAGGCAGCGTTTTTGCGATATTCTTCGACGAGGCAAAATAGAGGTAAGCAGTAGTGTTGTGCCGTGGGCAGCCACATCACCGCGTGAAACGTTAAAGGTCGAGACCCACCCGTGAAATTGTATACGGATTTCTTTGTCAGCTCTCATGCAAGACCTGTTTTTCAACCAAAGGGTCTCGTTGTAAGACGTCTCGTATTCTGTGCGGAAACAAAAAGAGCCAGGCCAGAAATAAGACATCTTGGAGCGGCATAGAAAAAGTAAAATTCGTTAATACCAACCCGCCGGGGTGGCGCAGTGGTTACAGCGCTCGACTGCCGTTTCCAAGGATGCGGGATGCGAATCCCGGTCTCAGCGGCCGCTCTTCGATGGAGGCAAAAAGCAAGGCGCCCGTGTGCTGTGCGATGTCAGTGCATGTTAAAGAACCCCAGATGGTCGAAATTTCCGGAGTCCTCCACTACGGCGCCTCTCATAGCCTGAGTCGCTTTGGGACGTTAAACCCTACAAATCAAATCAAATGTTTCATTAATACCATGCCTAGAAAATTAACGAAATGGAGGTTTCTTCTGCGTCTCGTTCCCGGAGTGCCACTTGGTTTTCCGATTTTTTTTGTGCTCTATCCCTTCTTTGTGAGCGCTTTGACACCAACAAAATCAAGATACCCAGCGTGCGACGTCCGCGATTAGCTTGTATTGATGTGCCCTAAGGTAAGCCTGCTTTTTCATTTCTGCAATGACTGAGAAAAAAATCGAGGAGCGAGACCTGTTGATTGAGAAATATGTCTTGCTGAGAAGCTGACTTAAAGATCTCCGTCAATTGGCAAATAACGCAAATCTATTAAAGGAGCAATAACAGCTCATTTGTGGCTCAACGCCACTCACATAGATCGTCTCATTCCCATCACATGTTTCTTGAGTGCAAACCACACATCATAAATGAAGCGCAACCATTTCACAAGACCTGAAATGAATGGGACAAAAAGTACGCCGGCTTTCACCGAGCTTGGATTTAACATGCCTCCCAAGCCAGGTAGTCTGTCATGTCCCCTGTAGCGCATGGTGCGCGCATCCCATATATTGCCATTATTTTCAGCCTTCTAGCATCCGTGCACGTGAAGAAGCGCATTTTTCGGACTGTATACTTATTCTGCTATTGCAAGATTCAATTTAGTAACTGCGTAATATAAAAACAAAACCGCATATAAATTGCACTCGCTTTAGTCCAAAATATGGTCAGAGTGACTCGTTTCATTTCACAGTGCTGATAATGCTTTTGCATATGTTAGCACAATATACATGAGAATATAAATACGAAGCTGACTGGCCTCGAGGTTCACTTACTGTGTTTTCGCTTACGTGGGAAACGCACTTCTGGGTCAGTAGTCGAAAATCGCTCTCTGTCGTCTGCTGTAGAGTGTAGACATGAATAAAAAGTTGCTCTCTTTAATTGTCTGCTTCGTTGGAATCCGCGGCAGTCTCTTCAATATCCAAGGCGGAATTCAGGCGGTACATCGCGACGCGAGTGCGCGTACACGTGAAAAAGAAAAGGCGGCGCAGGCGGCGAGAGCAGCGAGCGGAGCAGTCAGCGTCTCAGTTGGTGTTTTTCTGTGGCAGATGGCGCTGTATATCATGGGCTGCAGCGGCGTTGAGGGATGCTTTAGGAGCCTATAAGCAGGTTTGCCAGGTCTGGCTACTTTGCGCCAAATTAGATACTTTTGGGACATCTTGGCGACAAAAGTTTGACCTTGGCTACTAGGATGCTTATGAAATCCAAGTGAGGACCAAATAAGATAGCGCATGTTTCCCCACAGGTTTGAGTACACTTTTGCTTCAGCCCACCAAAAGGCGGTTTTAGCACCATTCTTCTATTGTGTGGAAACTGCTTCCTGCCCTAAACAAAAGAAATTCCTGCTTGCCCTTGTCCAGGCAGGACTGATTCACTCCGCTCTGCTATGTAATATTGCTATGTTGGTTCTTTACCCTCATCCTCACCTCTGCTGCTGCGCGCAGTGCCACTGCGCACGCGTGGCGGAGAGAAGAAAAGGAGGCATGGCACTGCGCACACCTGGAATGCCTCCTTTCCTTCTCTCCGCCACGCGACGAGGG
Organism: Amblyomma maculatum; assembly: GCF_055883805.1. NCBI lineage: Eukaryota > Metazoa > Arthropoda > Arachnida > Ixodida > Ixodidae > Amblyomma > Amblyomma maculatum. Next base: position 140,906,991 of record NC_139346.1, read on the forward strand.
CAGCGGTGCGCGCACGTGCAGTGCACAACACGGGACGGCGAACGTGACTACAAACGCCTGTGGCTCTTTAGAGGTCAAATTGCGGAACCAGATGTCATACGCTGAAGCTCTCGCGAGAGGTTATGATAGGATTAGCGCTACAGCTCTAGTACCAGTATGCCGTCTGCCGAAATGATTTTTTTCCACGCACAAAATTGACAGAGACCCGTTCGGCAGCAAGTGTCAATGATTTTGCGGACTCCAGGCGAATTTGAGAGTGGGAATCTTCGCTGAACAGAAAATTCGAGGAAATGTTGGCGACTAAAGTGATGAAAGGCGAAAGCCTGAGTGCTGCGCCGAATTCGCGCCTGTCCTCAGGTGCAAGCATTTCGGTGAGATGACATCAGCTCATTAGCGACGAGATCGCGCTTCTTGTATATTCGCAGTTCTACGTGTACTCTTGTGTGGTTGATTTTACCGGGTGCGCGGAAATAATTTGTAATTAATTATTTAAGCTACTATCAATAATTAGTAATTAACTAGACAGTATAACTGATTATGTATTTTGTCATGAAATAATTATATACTTATTAATTAGTAATTGATAATTGATTGGCATATGGCCATATAAGGCACTGTTGGTTTGTGCACTTGGAGTTATGGGTCTTCCAGACGAGCAGCTGTTGAGAGTTGCTGACTTTTCTTCTGTTTTTATTTCTGCCAATTTTGTTCACTAAATTTCGTTTGTTCGAAGCCTCGCACTCTACTGCCGACCCTTGATACCCCCTGTCTTCTAGAATAGGTTCAAGACGCAATGGACCTGCACTTGCAACAATTTAAGCATGTCCGAAATTAGATTTCTCTGCCCGTGGCAAGTGGCGATGGAGTAGAGAACGTGAGTATTGAGAGACGATCTTTCCCCAACAGTATCGCCCCAACAGGATTAAAATTGCCGGCACATTGAAACAGTTGAAGCACGAGGAAAACAAATAAAATAATATCGCTACTCAAAATATGTAATCAGAAGTATATAAAATGCAACTGAATGCACGTCAGAGTATTTTTCGCTCGTCCCGCTTACGCTTGGGACGGTGACCGTCATGTACCAATGCTTCAAAGGGAGTTGATCCGCCAAATACAGTGAAACACGTGTACTACAGATCAGAGTAGGATCTCTGATCAGAAATCAGGAGGCCGTCCCATGCACAAGACTGAATGCATACTACGATCTTGTCCCGCTAAACCGCAATGGCTTGCTCTTATGCTGTAAGTTGGGAGAGCTGTCATGGGGCCGCGTCGACCTCAGAACTTTCACAATGCAGCAGTGGCACAGTCTACCGGGTAAGTCAGAGAGGTTCCTCAAGTGTCGTGAATTAGTCTTCTCGGATATTGTTCAAACTTTAAAGAGCGCCACTGATGGGGTAGAAAAGAGCTAAATACCAACTCTAGTCGCTGCATCAGCGGCTCTCTAGGAGAGCTTCAACTCATCATATCCAGGATTCGGTGCAGTTTTAATTGTCAGGAAACTGAGGCGTTGAAATATGCTGTAATGAACATGCTAGCGGGAATGGTGTAAGCTTCTGCTTAGTGGAAAAAAGTATCTTTCAGTTCTTGTTTTTTTTTTCTAAGTTTTTCTGCACTGCAAATCGTTTCTGAATCTTGCAATCTCTGGGATTTCCAGAACTACTATTTCGCGAGCACACACACCGAAGCTGGTTTCTTTATGAGCGAGACAAGTCAAGATTTCGCATTAGAGGCATAAAGCACAAACTTTAGTTTTAAAGACCCCCCCCCCCCCCCCTCTTTCCCAGCGTAACCACACTTCGGGGCAGCGTTCCAGCATGTTAACCTACCTCCATGGTAGATTCGCCTTAGTGCTGGCTATGGCACATAGCGGTGCATTTGTTTCCGGCTCATAACAGTCACCACTGATATCTTGACAGGGCCAGTGCATTACAGCAGCCCCCCGCAGGGGGCATCTGTTAAAGCAGATGTTTGCGTGTACTGTGCGACACCACGGACCCCGAGCACCCACGCTTAGCCGTGCGTGGCATCGCCGTGTGTGGGGAAAAGGGGATCCTGGTGGTTAAGCCGATGCCGAGTGTTTGGACCCTTAAGGCCCCTCGGCGGAGGCAACACACCACTTTGGCCCACGCTTCCCACAGACGGCACCTCCGGGCTGACCCACCCGGGGGAAATCGGCAGTCACCTTTTCCTGTCCTCCCCTCCATCTTTCACTTTCCTATCCCCTCTCTTACAACTGTCCTGTCTTCTCTTACCTTCTTCGTTTCTTCCTACTTCCAGGCGGCGAGGGTTAACCTTGTGTGGCTAACCACCCTGCGTTATGCCATATTTGGTTATAGTCGGGGTGTATGGCTGGCGTGGGCAGGACTGCTTTGCGAATTCCTGTCCCGTCCCCTCGTTGGGCTCCATGGTGGGTGGCCGCCACCCCGGCTGAACAAAAACTTACTGTATGGCTTCTTCTTTGCTCTCCAATGATCGTTCCCGAAAAAGGGGACGGACCGATGAAACTGCAAACTTCTTTCTAAAGAATGCAAACAGATTCCCACGCTTCCACGTGGTGCACAGTGAAGACACTCAAAAAACAGCTAGGCAAATATCTCCTTTTGTAGTGACCAAGACATTGACTGAAGCAATAGGCCAAGGATACAATGTCAAAAAACTTCCAAATGGCGACCTTCTCTTGGAAATTATGTACCATCATCAGAATGAAAAACTCCCAACAGTAACCAGCTTTGGGGAATGCCCAGTTAATGTCACCAAACACCGCTCTCTAAACATGGTGAGGGGAGTCATTTCAGATGACGACCTAAAGTACCTAAGTGAAGAAGAACTCCTTGAAGGACTAAGAGAACAAAATGTCATCAATGTGTTCAGAATTAAAATCAGACGGGATAACAAAGAGATACCGACTAGGCACTTAGTCCTTACCTTCGAATCGAGCACACTGCCCGAGGCTGTGGAGGTAGGGTACACGAAGATAAAACTGAAACCATACATACCTAACCCGCGCCGCTGTTTCAAATGCCAAAGGTATGGCCACGGCTCACAGACTTGCCGAGGCCAGCTTACATGTGCGAAGTGTGCCTCCCACGAGCATCCCGCTGAGAACTGCGAATCCGAAACGCATCTTTGCATCAACTGTGAGGGCAGCCACGCTGCTTACTCACGAACCTGTCCAACATGGAAACAAGAGAAAGATATCATCACACTAAAAGTCAAAGAAAACCTCACTTACAGGGAAGCACGTAAGAAACTCACGTCCACTCACACCCTAACTTATTCTGTTGTGACGCAAATAGGGGCGGCGTCACAGCAGTCCTTGGAACCTGCCCAGGTGACACACGGTGCACCTAAGGCAGGGACCTCTACGTCCCCGGTGGAAGTAGCTGGGGTTGCTCCACCACCCCCAAAGCAGGCTGCGCGGGCCTCTAGGTCAGCTGGCCCCAAGGTCTCTCCAGTAACGGCGAGATCTACCACAAATGTGTCTGTGCAGTCTGCACAATCGTCCAGCACGTCCGAGGACGCAATGGACACAACAAACGACGACCGTCCGGGGCCGTCAACATCTGACAGGCGACGGAGCTCCTTGGAACGAACCAGAAAAGAAAAGGCCCGAATCACCGGGCCAGAAAAAACTTAGTCTCTCTACCTTCCTCATATAAAATGGCGTTCTTAGTCCATTGGAACTGTAGAGGACTTTTAAGAAACTACAATGATATAACAGACCTTTTAAATTCACTGTCCCCTGTGGTCCTATGCCTACAAGAGACCAATCTGGGACCTCAACAAAAAATTTTTTTAAAAAAGCACAAAGTGTTTCGATGTGACAGAGAACAAGCAGGTCGCCTCTCCGGAAGCGTTGCTATTGTTGTGCAGAGCAGTATTGCAACGCGAGAAGTCCATCTCAAAACTAATTTAGAAGCTGTTGCAGTTACTGTTGTTCATTATAAAACAATCACAGTATGTTCTGTCTACCTTCAACCTCATGTCATTGTTACCCTTCACGATTTAGAGGAACTTTTACAACAGTTACCTGAACCATATATTTTAGTTGGAGATTTTAATGCACACTCCTCCTTTTGGGGGAGTGAGCAAACAGACAGTAGAGGACGTATTTTAGAAGATTTTTTGCTGTGCAACAACGTCTGCCTCCTGAATACAGGTAAACAAACATATTGCTCTCCAAGCTCAGGAAAAATGAGCTGCTTAGATCTATCATTTTGTTTACCATCAATTTTCACAGATTTTAAATGGGACGTTCTCGACAACCCATATGGAAGTGATCATTTACCTGTCATAATAAGTCTAACATCCTCACCATCCATCACTCTAACCAAACCACGGCGATGGAAACTTCACCTGGCAGATTGGTTACTTTTCCAGTCCAAAGCTGACCTCATAAAAGTATTTTCAGAAAATCTCAGCATAGATGAGCTGAATGAAGAGATTACAGCTTGTATTATTGCTGCAGCACATCTAGCTATTCCACAGTCCTCGGGAACTGTACAGCAAAACCATAAAGTGTGGTATACACAAGAGTGCAAAGAGGCAAAAAGAAAACAGAATAAAGCTTGGAGAATATTCCGGAGATATCCTACACATGAGCACCTTATAACTTTTAAAAAGGCCAGGGCTAAAGCACGGTGCATTCGCCGCGAAGCTGAAAAATTCCTCATGGCAAAATTATGTGTCATCAATAAATAGCTCAACCACATCTAAAAAAATGTGGGAGCAGGTTAATAAACTAGACGGCAAATACTATCCTTTCACGATTCCACTTTTAACAACTCCTGGTACACAAACGAGTGTAGAAGAACAAGCAAACATATTGGGGGAACATTTCGCTACAATCTCTAGTTCGGCACACTATACACATTCCTTTATAAAGTATAAAACAGCAGCTGAAAAACAAAGACTCCCAATAGCTGGAGGCACAAATGAACAGTTTAACTGTTTAATTACACTTGAAGAAATAACTAGAGTATTAAATGCCGGCAAACAAACTGCACCAGGACCAGATGAAATACATTATGAAATGCTTGCTCATTTGACTCCATTGTCAGTAGATGCATTATTGAAATTTTTTAATAAAATATGGATATCTGGAACAATACCAGAAGCCTGGAAGACAGCCGTTATAGTACCTCTCTTAAAGCCTGGGAAGCCCCCGGACTCCCCAGGCAGTTATAGGCCAATAGCCCTGACGAGCTGCCTTGCAAAAGCTTTTGAAAGCATTGTAAATACAAGGCTCATGTTTGTTCTTGAATCCCGGAAACTTCTTGATACCCATCAGTGCGGCTACAAAAAAACATGTTCAACTATTGATCACCTTGTCCGTCTGGAAAATACTATCCGAGAAGCCTTTATCCATAAACAGCATTGCCTTGCCGTATTTTTTGACCTCGAAAAAGCCTATGACACCACGTGGTAGTTTGGGATCCTGCGTGATTTGGGAGAGCTTAGCATTCGCGGCAGGATGCTAAAATGTATAAGCGACTTTCTCTCTCAACGCTCATTTAAAGTACGTCTCGGTTCTACCTTTTCTAAAACCTTCATACAAGAAAATGGTGTGCCTCAAGGATGTATTTTAATTACTACTCTGTTTATAGTAAAAATTAACAGTATAGCAAAAATAATCCCAAAATCCGTTATGTACTCTGTCTATGTAGACGACCTTCAGATTGCATGTACATCCTCCAATGTGTCAACATGTGAGAGGCAAATACAGCTCACAGTAAATAGACTGGCTCCTGCAGGGGGCACCTGTTAAAGCAGGTGTTTGTGTGTTTTGTGCGACACCACGGACCCCGAGCACCCACGCTTAGCCGTGCGTGGCATCGTCGTGTCTGGGGAAAAGGGGATCCTGGTGGTTGAGCCGATGCCGAGTGTTTGGACCTTTAAGGCCCCTCGGCGGAGGCAACACACCACTTTGGCCCACGCTTCCCATAGACGGCACCTCCGGGCTGACCCACCCGGGGGAAATCGGCAGTCGCCTTTTCCTGTTCTCCCCTCCATCTTTCACTTTCCTATTTTCTTTCTTAGAACTGTCCTGTCCTCTCTTACCTTCTTCATTTCTTCCTACTTCCAGGCGGCGAGGGTTAACCTTGTGTGGCTAGCTACCCTGAGTTACGCCATATTGGGTTATAGTTACGGTGTACAGCTGGCGTGGGCAGGAATTGACAATTTCTGTCCCGTCCCCTCATTGGGCTCCATGGTGGGTGGCTGGCACTGCAGCCGAACAATATACTTTTTTATGGCATCTAAACTCCTTAACCCGGATCGTCCTCCTTCTAAAAGGGGGCGCACCGAGACCACCATGTTCTTCTCAAAGAACATAAACAACTTTCCTCGTTTCCACGTGGTCCACAGTGCCCACGAGGAAATCACTGCACGACTTGTGTCCCCATTTGTTGTTTCCCGAACGTTGACTGAGGACATTGGCCAGGGCTATAAGATAAAGAAACTTGGAAACGGTGACCTGCTACTAGAATTAATATACAACCATCAGTATCAGAAGCTAAGTGCAGTCGAATCATTTGGAGAAATACCGGTACAGATTAGTCCGCACCGATCACTAAACACTGCCCGAGGAGTCATCTCTGATGACGACCTTAGGTACGTGAGTGAACAAGAACTTCTTGAAGGCCTGAAGGAACAAAATGTAACAGATGTTTACCGGATAAAAATCAGACTAGATAACAAAGAGATAGAAACAAAGCACATTGTACTCACCTTTGCTGCAAGCACTCTCCCAGAATCTGTCGAAGTAGGCTACACAAAGGTAAAACTGAGGCCCTACATCCCTAACCCACGCCGTTGCTTCAAATGTCAGAAATATGGCCATGGCTCTCAGAGTTGCCGTGGCCAACTCACATGTGCAAAGTGTGCCTCGCACGAACACTCTACAGACAACTGCGAAGAACAGCCGCTTCTCTGCTCAAACTGTGAAGGTAACCACCCAGCTTATTCACGCTCATGCCCGTGCTGGAAAAAAGAAAAAGAAATAATTACACTGAAAGTCACCGAAAACATATCTTACGGAGAGGCACGAAAGCGGCTTTCTCTTCCTCAAAAGCCACACTACTCCGTTGTGACGCAGCAGGGCGCGGCATCACAGCGGTCGTCGGCACCTGCCCAGGAAGCACACAGTTCTTCCAGGGCAGCGCCACCTGCGCCCTCGGTGGAGTCAGCTAGCGCTACTCCACCACCACCCGCAAAGTTGGCTGCGCGGACCCCCAGGTCAGCCGGCCCAAAGGCCTCGACCCATGAGTCGAGGCCTAAAACTGACAATCCTGTGCTTTCTGCACAGTCGTCCACCGCATCTGAAGATGCGATGGACACAACTTCTTCACCCCAGCTGCCTAGGCGGCAAAGCTCACTGGAGCGAAAAAGAAGGGGAAAAATCCCAATAACAGGTCCCAAGGACCTACAAACCTAAGTTTAAACTTGTCCCCTAAATAACTTTTAATTATGGCGCTTCTCATTTATTGGAACTGTCGAGGTCTCTTTAAAAATTTAGATGATATATATGAAATTCTTGCGGACTATCAACCAAACATACTTTGTCTGCAAGAAACCCATTTAAAACCAGCAGACTCAAATTTCCTTAAGCAATATAATATATTCAGGAACGACAGGCAAGGCAGCTCTCACTCCTCTGGTGGCGTTGCCATTGTAACACAAAAATCAATCCCCTCTCGAAACATCTCACTCAACACAGACTTAGAGGCAGTGGCAATCAGAAGCTTAGTTTATGGTAAAATAACAACGGTATGTTCTCTGTATATTGCTCCAACTTATAAGCTAAGTAGCGAAAGTTTTGAAAAATTGATTGATCAACTTCCGGAACCTTGGTTGCTGGTCGGAGACTTTAATGCTCACCACCCATTATGGGGATGCACAAGAACGGACTCCCGAGGTGTTCTAATCGAAAAATTCTTATTGTCCTCGGGATCATGCTTACTAAACACGAAACAGCCAACTTACTACAATATAGCACATAACTCTTACACATCCATAGATCTAGCCATTGGCTCCTCGATGTTCCTGGCAGCTACAGAGTGGACTGTCATTAACAACCTATACGGAAGTGACCATTTTCCGATCTTAATAAAATATACTGGGAACGGAAATGAAAATGTGTCGAATCCCAGAAAATTCAAAGAAAATGCAGCCAACTGGAAGATGTTCAGGGAACACTCATCACTGCCTTGTTCATCCATTAGTGGTCTAGATGTAGATGAAACTCAGCGCTTGATAACACTGCACATTATAGAACCTGCAGAAAAATGCATCCCACAAACGTCAAGTAAGCCACGAGACAAACGAAGACCCTGGTGGAATGCAGAATGTAAGACTGCTCGTGAAGCTCAGAACAAGGCATGGTCGAACTTGCGACGACACCCCACTGCCGAAAACCTAATAGCCTTTAAGCGAGCAAAGGCAAATGGCAGGCGTGTTCGACGCATCTCCAAGCGAGAAAGCTGGGCCTCGTTCCTTTCGTCTGTGAACTCTTATACTGACGCACACAAAGTCTACAACAGAATAAGAGCACTCAAAGGATATAACACTCTCACACCTCTTGTCAGCACTAGTGGCGACACACTAGAACATCAAGCAGACACACTAGGGAAACACTTTGAATACATATTTAGCTCGGCACACTATACAGATTCCTTTCTGCGGCACAAGGTGACCGAAGAGAGTAAACCTATACATGATAAGAGACCATGCACAGGAGGGTACAATAGCCCGTTCACACTACAGGAGCTGAAGAGTGCACTAGACACATGCAAGAACACAGCAGCTGGTGCTGACAGGATCACATATGCAATGCTCAGGCACCTCCATGTGGACACCTTCGAAACCCTACTCTGCCTGTATAATAAAATATGGGCCACAGGACGCTTTCCTCAAGCATGGAAGGAAGCAATCATTGTCCCGATATTAAAATCTGGCAAAGAACCCACACTTGCAGCGAGCTATCGGCCCATCGCCCTAACCAATTGCTTATGCAAGCTTTTCGAAAAAATGGTAAACCGTCGTCTTGTTCACTTCCTAGAATACAATGGCCTTCTTGACACAAACCAAGCTGGTTTTAGGGCTGGGCGATCAACAGACGATCAGCTCATTGCATTTGAGTCCTATGCAAGGGATGCTTTTGTACACAAACAACACTGTCTATCTGTCTTTTTCGATCTTGAAAAATCATATGATACCACATGGCGCTATGGTATTATCCGCGACCTCTTCTCTCTCGGTATCACAGGGAACATGTTGAACACGTTAAAAAGCTACTTGTCTGAACGAACCTTCAAAGTTCGCTTTGGCAATACATACTCGAAGCTGTTTATACAGGAAAATGGTGTCCCTCAAGGTGGTGTCCTCAGCTGCACGCTTTTTATTGTCAAAATGAACTCGCTAAAGGGCGTGCTGCCAAGAACCATCTCTTATTCTTTATATGTCGATGACGTCCAGATAAGTTTCAAATCTTGCAACCTGGCCATCTGTGAACGCCAGATTCAACTAGGCGTCAACAAACTGTCTAGATGGGCTAACGACAATGGGTTTAAGTTTAACTCTGCAAAGACCGTCTGCGTGCTTTTCACTAAGCAGCGTGGCATTAGACCTGAGCCCAACATTACACTGAGTGGTCAGAGCCTTGCAGTTCAAAAAGAACATAAATTTCTCGGTGTAGTTTTTGATGAAAAGCTTTCCTTCATATCACACATAAAACAGCTGAGATTAAAATGTCTGAAGGCAATGAACCTGCTAAAAATTCTGTCCCACCAGTCCTGGGGCACAGATCGTGACTGCCTCTTGAGCCTTCTGAATAGCGTAGTTTTGTCTCGTATTGACTATGGCTCAATGGTTTACGGGTCAGCATCACCTTCTGCCCTAAAAATGCTCGATCCAGTGCACCACCTTGGCCTTCGCCTTGCCACAGGTGCTTTTCGAACTAGCCCAATTGCTAGCCTCTATGTTGAGGCTAACCGATGGTCATTACAGCGAAGAAGACAATTTACTGCTGTAAGATATGCTACCAAAATATTGTCTCAACTGGACCATCCTTGTCGCCGGCTCCTGCTTGACACAGCTAACACAGAACTTTTCACAAGAAAACCGTCACTAACACCACCATACCCAATAAGACTAGCCACTCATATTGAATATCTGGACATCCCGGTTGGCAGCCTCCATACAACTTCCATAAAAGACTTCATCGCTCCGTGGGAAATGCACGCTGTTAATTGCGACCTAACATTCCTTCAAGTCGGAAAACATGCCCTTCCTATAACCATACAACAGCACTTCATGTCTCTGCAGGCAAAATACATTTGTAATGAGTATTACACTGATGCTTCAAAGTCGACTCAAGTCTCATGTGCCGCACATGGACCACAATTTTCACTAACAAAAACACTGAACAGACATACAAGTATATTTACTGCAGAATCCCACGGTATCCTGTTAGCTGCGAGACACATTATAGAAAACAAAATACAGTCATCGGTCATCTACACAGACTCCCTTAGTGTTTTAACCTCCCTAACTTCTCGGAAATGGCACAATAAGAACCCAGTCCTGAATACTCTATTTAACAACCTTATCACTGCCCATAAATTACAACTTAAAATTACACTTTGCTGGGTGCCAGGCCACCGTAGCATACCGGGTAACGAGGCGGCTGACAGGCTTGCTGTGTCAACTGCCTGTCGAAATACTACAGACATCGACAAAATAATATACCAGGACCTCAAGCCAAACATTAAAAACAAAATTCGACAACAGTGGCAAGAGGAATGGGACACAGCGACTGAAAATAAACTACACACTATAAAACCTATCATAGGCAGGTACACTACAGACAAAAGAGACAGATTCAAAGAAGTAGCCTTGTGCAGGCTGAGAATAGGTCATACACATACTACACACTCATACCTTTTAACGAAATCTCCTGCACCACACTGCTCGAGATGTGGTGATCGACTCACTGTCATTCATATTTTAATCATGTGTGCACAACTGGAACCAGAAAGAAGACGTCATTTTCCCTCCTTGTTCACTCATCAAATACCTGCACACCCATCCATTTTTATTGGCGACAACCCAATGTTTCTTTTAAAACAGGTGCTTAAATTTTTATTACAAGTAGGCTTTTTACGTGAAATTTCTTATCGACGTGGGTCTCAGCCCGCTCCTCCTTGAGAGGACGGATGAGATCTTTTAATACATCTACTTATACATTGCGCATCCATTATATATCGCAAATGAATTTTAGGCCCTATACACCATTGTTTTTAGCGATATTACAGAGCGAATACATTTTTAGGCCCTATACACCACTGTTTTTTATCCCTTCATGAAAAATCAACTATTCCATTATATCAATTTGAGTACACCCTTAACCTTGAGTTTGGCGCTCTTTGGCCTGAGTCGCCCTTGCGCCATTAAAATCCATCATCATCATAAATAGACTGGCAACGTGGGCAGATAGGAATGGCTTCAGGTTTTGTACTCAAAAGTCGGTAGTTGTTTTGTTCTCTCTCAGAAGAGGACTGCACATTGATCCCACCATCCACCTTAATGATGTTAAGCTACCTGTAAAGCACGAACATAAATTTCTAGGGCTAACTTTTGACAGAAAGCTTTCATTCCTTCCCCACATAAACAACCTAAAAAAAAAAAGCTTCGAAATCTCTCAATATATTGAAAGTCCTTTCACATAAACACTGGGGATCTGACAGAACATGTCTTTTAAAAATTTACCGCTCTGTGGTTCGCTCATGTTTAGATTATGGCTGCATAATATATGGATCTGCAAGGCCGTCCTATTTAAAACGACTGGACTCTGTACACAATTCAGGCTTGCGTATTTCAACTGGTGCATACAGGACATCCCCCATAAACAGCTTATATGTAGAAACCAATGAACCATCTCTTACAAGCCGAAGAAACATGCTCACATGCTCATACATTTTAAAGATCCGTTCACTGCCAAACCATATCTGTTACCCAATAGTTACAAAGTGCCAGTCTCGAACACTGTTCATAAACAAACCTCAAAAAATAAAACCACTTCTGCTCCGCTTTGAAGAGAAATGTCAAGTTTTAGACTTAATAAACTCATTACCTAATATTACCCGAAAACCTGATCCACTTCCACCATGGTACTGCCTGCCGTCTGTATGTGACTTCACATTAAACCAATTCCAGAAAAACCAAACACCACATAAACACATATTGCAGGAATTTTTAGCCCTAAGTGAAAAGTACAGAGAATATGTGGCATTCTATACAGATGGTTCAAAATCTGCACAATACGTCGGAAGCGCAGTGGTCCAAAACAAATGGAATAGAACAGTACGGCTACCACAGTGTGCATCCATTTTCAATGCCGAGTGTTATGCAGTCCTCATGGCCCTAGAAAAAATTAAAATTGAAAACATAGAGAATAGTGTCATTTACACTGATTCTTTGAGCATGCTAACAGCATACAATCATAAAAATGCAGGCAAACCGCTTATTGGTGACATCATACACAGCATAAAAACAGCCACAACCCAGGGACATACCGTAAAGCTTTGTTGGGTTCCGAGTCACATAGGAATTGATGGAAATGAAAGCGCTGATATATGCGCTGCACAAGCTCGACATATAGAAATGAAGAAAGTGCACGTTCCCTACAAAGAAGCAGTCAAGTTAATGCAGTCTAAGCTAAGAGATAGATGGCAGTCTAAATGGAATAATGAAGAAAATAATAAGCTACACCTAGTAAAACCTGTCATATCTGAATGGAAGTCATGCACACACCAAGAACGATTCACTGAAGTCATTTTATGTCGCCTCCGTATTGGACATACACACCTTACACATGGTTATATTCTTAGAAAAGAGGAAATACCAACATGCGACCTTTGCGGAGAAACTATCACAATTAATCACATTTTATATTCCTGTACAAAGCTAGAAGAACTAAGAAAGAAGCATTTTCCAATATTTTATTCAGAATATATTCCTCTTCACCCTAGCTTACTCATAGGAGAAAATGCTCTTGTTAATATATCATGCGTTTTTATGTTCTTAAAAGATGCCAACCTTCTTAACAAATTATGAGTTTTAATTACCATATTACCATCTGCTGCATTGACAGCAGATCTCATCATGTGTTTGGCGCATGATAGCCTTAGATGCTTATGCGCCATAAAACACAACACACAACACACACAACAGCATTACAGCAGCCCACGTCAAGAGTGCGGCAGGAGTAGTTAAAATTGCCAAAGAAAACCAACATGCTGCGTTTTTGAAAATAATTTGGGACAACTGTTAAATATTTCGAGATGCATGTTGTGGTAGAAATGGTTTGTGCTTCCGAAGCGTAGCAAATGTTGATTCGGAAGTTAAGCAGTGCGTTCACAACAATTGAAGCTACATAGAAAGGTTAAAGGGTGCGTGTTTGAATAGCGTTCAAGCAGCCGTGCATATTATAATAGCGTTTTATTAACACGTTCATAGAAATAATCTACGCTTCCGACACGTAGGAAACTTTTGGTTCTGAAGTTTGTCCAGTGCTCTTGATGGTTCAGTAATTAAAACTGACAGGAAAAATTAAATAGGCACGTTTTGGAAAGTAATAGGAAGAAATGAAAAGCCTTTCCAGGGAGGTCATGCGGCTATATTCATTGCTAACGTAAAATTACACATTTGGGAAACTTAAGTTCAAAGCAGGTTTAGCAGGAAATCTCCATAATATCAGGTGGGCATGAGGAAACAGTATTTTGGTATGAGCGCATAATGGCCTTAGTTTCTATTTCGAAATGAAGTGGGGAGGGAGGGGATTGTACATTATTAGGCCGAAAAGATCTGACCTGTGTTAACTTTCTGAAAAAAAAAAAAGCTCGAAGGTTCTCTGGGTAGTCGTTTTTGTGTTCGTAGGGATTTCCTGTCCGTGCACCCGAAATTGTCGGGGGAGAGAATGGGAGAGCAGGAGCTTCTAACGAGCACCTGACTGCAGATTTATGTGAACTGTCATCATCGTATGCCAGGTAACGCCGATTTTCTTCATTAGTAGTTGTGTTGAAATCGCTTTTCAATATTCTCATCTTGCTTATCCCGAGGACAATAGTCACTACCGAGGAGCGACGCGAGTAAGCTATTTATTTATATATTTTATTTATTTTCAACCTGAATACCGGATGCATTAGTGAGGAGTGTGGATACGAACGAGGAGCATATTTTCAGGGTGGTTATATAGCTACTCATACAAGTTTAGGTAAAGCAATAAAAAAATTGATGATTGGCGATGGAGGCAGCATGGCCCGGGAAGGTGTTTCCAGTCATTTGCTGTTCGTGGAATGAACGAGTCTGCTGCACATCTTGTTTTCAAGAAGAAAATACCTACCTTGTGGGAATGGTCAGCCCGTGATGAGACGTACTATGAAGGGTGTACAAGATCGCTTCGCAGGATGGGGTTATAGTAAAACATTTCTGGGAATAAACAAGAATCGCTTACAGTACTAACAAAGATCTTTTGCAATTATACAAAATCGGTTGCAGTAAGCCAGATGGGCGTTTAAAAAAAAAACAAAACAAAACAAAAAACAAACAAAACAGAGATATCGGTTTATGGTGTAGTCGCGGTGTCTACGAAAGCTGTCATGTCAGCATTGCAGGGAAAAAGCATGGAGCCCAACAAGAACTTCGAACGCCATCGGAAATTGTTCGGCGGAAATGGAACTGCTGAGAATGGCGTGACATTGCAGGGTAGCGAAACACGCGCAGTACTATTACCTTTTAAATGCATGTTTGTGAGCTTTTTAGTTGTCCACGAACTGCAGACATATCTTAGACGCCAGATGCATTTTGAAAGATGAGTGCCGGAGGTAGTGTAAACACGCCACCGGCATTGCGCGGTGTGTAAACAGGCACATATTGTGCTCAGTTCTGCCGGGTGGATAACAGCTATCCTCCGCTTCTCCTATGCTTGACAAAATAAAATCCCTGCGGGGCCCTTTATTTGTTTTTGGAAATACTAATATTTACGGCCACGATTTCTTGCTTTCGTGAGGAGGGATGCATCCATTTGTTATTCTGGCAGGTGTTTCTCTGCCGCTTCCGATTCTTCAGCTTATGTGCAGAGTAAGGCTCTTGCTAACTCTTCTGAGAAAAAGACCGCTTTTTCGGAAGGTCTTGAAGAAAAATATGTGCACAGTAACTTTATCTGCTATAAACTGCACTTTCGTTTTCTACATTGGTCGGAAAAATTACTGGGCGACAAATGGGAACGCATTAATGCGATGAAAATAGGGCACACATTGCCTCTCAAATTCGAAAGGTGCTGTGTGCGGGCGAGTTGGTGGATATCGTTTTGAAGCTGAAAAGTCTGGTAAAAGGTTCAATACTTTTATTGTTTTCTTTTTCCAGAATTATAATGCACTTCTTTTTTTGTCAAGATCAGTAATTTTACGTGGTTTACAGCAGGTGGCAACAAGAATGGCGCGTATTCATAGCTCGAGCTATAATGCCATTGCATCCATGCGGAAGGACGGGCGAATCGTTGCTTTTGATACGGAATGGTAACCGGGTGTTGCCACCATGATTGGCTTTATTTTATTTATTGATTACATAAGGAAGGAGCGCATTGGTCTCCATAGGCAAATTTCGTTGAAAACAGACATGAAAAAATCAACAGCAACACATGAACCGAAAAAGAACGTCAGAAAACAATAAACATGTCACAACAAGTAAAAATACCAGTGTTCCACTCAAGGTGGCTCAATATTAGAAAAATCAATACAACAAAACTTGGTAGCAGGTATGGAGTGAACGCTGCAAAAGTAAATTTTTATTTACTCGCGGAATGCTTTATGATCAGTGCACGAATAGATTTCATTAGGCAAAATATTCCAGTGCGCTACTGCGTGGGAAAAATGAGTGTTTGCACACTGACTTACGGCTGCTTATGCGGGGTATCGGGTTGTGGTTGAGCAGGGAGGACGTTCTTAGCCTGGCGGTTAGCGAAAACTGACGGGATTTCGTATTATGATAGACTGTTTCAATAGGCATGGACGTGAGATGACACGGCGTAATTCTACAGTTTGTAGAATGAGGGACAGTTTTAGGGCGGTCACACTGATGGCTCTCGACTAACGAGATGTGATGAACCGGCTGCTCGATTTTTAATTGGTTTCTATTCGAAGGATAGGTACAATTATCATGGGTGCCAGATGGAAGATACGTGCTCTAATTTTGTGCGAACAAATGTTTTATTTATACTTTGCTTCCATAAATCTCAAAATTTCATAATTTTGTTTCAAAAATTCTGCAATAAACCTAACCTGCCGCTTCCTTGCTTTTGAGCCGCCAATCTTCCAAGCTCTTTTTGCTACCTTCGCAGATTCAGTCACGTGACCATCAGGTTCAAGTACAAATTGTTCCCAATGTAGCTTCAAAGAGAAGGGCAGTGCTTGTCGAGTGATCATGGCTATTCTTTCCTGATCAGCTGTTTCTAGTTTCGGTATAGTTTAACATTAGGTTTGATTTAATCCATCGATTTAATTGAGTTTCTACCTTGTCTTTATTTTCCTGCATATTTCCTGGCTAGTTTCCTAGACCCTTTTCTTCATCGTAGTTGAATGTGTTTTTCTGTGTGAATATGAAACACTTTAGCTTCCCGCCTGTTATCGTCCAATTTCCTCAGGCGTTCTTCAGATAACATTTTTCTTTGAGCTAATCTCGACTCTACCTCTGCTCTCGTCACCTTTAGTGATATGCATTTGTGCCACCAAAACGCGTCACCAAAGCGGGTCTGCATGAACTGATACTTAAGAAAAGTAGTGTCCACGCAAGAGATCAAACCACCATCCTACCGTGCCCCGTCGAGCGTGCTCCATGCGAGCTTGTCTATAAATCTCGTTGTCTATAGCAGGTCCGCAGGATGGGGTTGAGGGAAATGCAGCAATACAATCATTAAAGAAGAAAAAGAATAAAAAAGATAAGTAACAAAAGAACAAAAAGTGTAACATATTTCATACAAATGAAAAAAAAAAAAAAAAAAACTAAAACTAAAAAGTGACGACACGTCTAGTGTCGAAACAACAGCAGCAAGAAGGGTTCGGCATTTCAGCAAGGCTTATTCTGCAGTTCTCAATTTTTATCATCGTTGGGGTGGACCCGTACTGCCCCTTTATTTTCTCAGCAAGATTCTATTTTTTGATCTATTTCCTCCTCAGATAACTGCGCCTTCTCTGCCACTCCGTGTTCTCTTAGAGCGGTCGGTCGTTGCTCGATGGCCTTCCTAAATTCTTTACCGCTATGGTGCGGGATCGAATATCGGCAGCGGCGGTCGCTTTTCGATAGAGGAACAAAGTAAGGTGCCCATGTGCTGTCCGATGACAGCGGACGTTAAAGAACTGCAGTATGTTTGACATTTCCGGAGCCCTTTACTACGGCGCACAGCCTGAGACGCTTTGGGACGATAAATCCCATAAACAAAACTGAACCAAGCCTTTCAGTGATCAGCCAAGTTTACTTGTATAAATTTCATTGTGATGATTAGTTCTGATTATACCCTTGCTTTCTAACAGAGAATATCAATATTTCTTCCTCAAATCCTGGTGTTATTACCGCAGTTCGTTCTTGCTTAAGTTTTGTGTTCGCTTTCTGTCTTTTCCTGCGTTTAGTTTTTGTTTCGAAAGCAACATTACGCGAGGTTTCGGCCCGTCGCGTAGTCCGTGGCCGGGGTCACGGATGTCCTTCAGCCGTGCGAAGACGAGAAAGAATAAGAAGTGGAAGAGGAAGAACACTAAGGACAAGAAGACGAAGAAGAACGCATGGTCACCCGCAGCTAATGTTTTCGAACCACATTCAGTTTAGCAGCGTTGAACCATTCTCATTTTTTTTATCTGGGCTCCTACCTGCAGAATACTTAATACATTTATGATAACTTCCATGACTCTTGTCTCTTTTCATCTATTTCCATTTCTGCGAGCTTGGTGCAGATTTCCTAAGACATTCATGTACATCTGCCTGCCTCGCAATTCTCAAATTCATTCTCGCATTTAACGTCTCTTCTTGCAATAACTACGTAGCGCCGCTCGCAGAAGCCTATCATTACCTTACAGTTAAAATATGTGCATCCATCCAGATCCTCAATGGGGCCATTCACGTGCTGCGATAAAATACATCATCAATGTCTGTTTTACATTATCATTGAGGCACTAATTAGGTCCCTGTTTTCTTTTCTGCATTTGTCCCCTTGCAATAAAGAAAACATCCCTAGGAATGTCTTTTTGCCACCAGTTGTTCCTGATACCGAAACATGGTTCTTTTTAAGATGGTATTAATCTTTGCCAATTTGTTGCTTCATATATGAACATGCCTACCCCACCACCTTTTTTTCTTTGCTGTTGTTTTATTGATGTTTTCCTGTCTCATATGTCGGATCTTCGAAATTCCCAATATTTTTTTTTCGTAAAGAGCGTACACACCTAATTATTCGTATTTTGCTGTTCAATTTCTAACTGTTCTGCCCCTTGCATAATTATGTAATTGATGCTAGTGTTAAATTTCTTAATTTGAGCCTCAATCCTGGAATTTCTAATGATACACTTCTACAATCAGCCTCCATTATTACACTTCCTTCATTTTCACCTTCTATTACGCCCGAAGTTGTCACGGAACCACTAAAACAGTTATCTGCCCTCCCGCCAGACAGCAACCGATCTCTGCTGTGTTTCTGCTGCTAACATGGATGCCATCTTGTTGCAGCCCTGTGTCAACGCCTGCTCCACGCACTTCCTTGTTTATCTGTGCCACTTCCAAGCATTTGTACAGAATAAACTTTCTTATTATATCCTGAACCTCTGAAGTCTACAAACAAGCAGCGACCTCATTTTACCGCGCGGTAATTTCATCTCTTAATTTCAGTGCCCAGATTTCAGTGGCCAGGGGGCGCATACATTATCCGCCACGCACCGCGTGTGAACTCGATACTCCGTATCACAGCCTCTTTGCAACACTGAGCAAGGCAACGGCGGCTTGCGTCAGGAGGTAGGCGCGCTGCCAATAAATATGTTCCCGGGCGCGTGGCCCCTGTCAATATTTAACAGGGTCAATGGTGGCTTAAAGGCAAAATCATGCAGTGTGCGCCATTCTATTTGGCCTACGCTGCCCTTACCCTTCTCAGTTCTGCGGCCAGCTTCAGAAAAGCGAAAATAATAAGCTGTTAATCGACTGGTTAAACGAATCCAATTGTGCAGGTTTCGAATAATTCGCAAGGTATCGAATTCACTCTTCAGTTCACAAGTGGTTTTAGTATAATGGTCTGGTATTTTGAAGAGCACATCCCGTAGTTTGTTTCGATCACTTTTTCAGAAATTTTGTGATGCACTTAAGATCCGCATGACGCGGAATTACTGGCGCCCGTCGTCAACTGCGCTTGGGGATTCAAGTGTACGTACATGAAATTTGATATCTGTTTAATCGTTGAGCTCATAAATTGTGCGTATGCTGTCTGAGAAACGCTCATTAGCGTTACGCCGTAGCCTATCTCATTAGGTGAAAGATCACCTGACACATGTTAATCCCGGCAATTAGGTCCAGAGCTAGTCATAATAACCTTGGAGTATTGTGACTAGCTCTGGATCTAATTGTTCGGTGGGGTTCGACTGCATTCTCAAAGGAGTTACCCAAAATGGCATCTCCTTCCATCTCATTTATGAAGTTTTGTCTTATGACATCAAAAAGCCTGCCTATCAACAAGTGCCCGGTCATGTCACATGTGAACTACCGCTTGACTGAAGCGTGATCTTGATTTCACGCTCTTAACGTCGACGCCAAATTTTGGGCAGAACTAGACCTTTAGCCCCTTGAGGTAACAGCGCGGAACGTGGACGGGAGCACAAGATTAGAAGACGACACAACGAGCGCTGATTTTCAACAACGTTTATTTTAGCAAGTTTAGCAAGATGCATAACCAACATGCCCAAGCTGCTATTCTAGACCTTAAGGGCTGCCGCTTTATAAGGAGGTGTAATCTGATGCCGCAAAGCAAGACTGCTGATGCGGGTTTGTGCGGACAGCCAGTCCCAATGCCGCGCCGCGGTCTGGTTGTGCGTCTGCGTTCGTAATGCTCAAGCACTTCGCCTTCAATAGTGGAAAATACAGGGATAGCATACATTGGCTTCATACCTGACATCACTGGCCATGGTTTAAACTCTCACTCATCTCAGCTTCTCAGATTTGAGCTTGTTTGTTCGATGTCATCATCAACAGCGAAATGAAACGTTTGTTTGCGTTTGGCATGATGCTTTTATAGAGGATATTATGACAGTGCTGCCCGTCGTCAATAGTTCGCGTTGCGTCTGTGAATATTTGTAGCTTAACCCTATGATAAGACTTCGCCGTTTGAAATTCAAATATTCGCTCATGTATGGACTCACACAAATGTTCGATTTGTATTTGATTCGGAGTTTGCACTATTCGGTTCGTAGAAACGGTTACGAAGCTTAAGTATTCGTGTTGGATTCGCTTTTGACTAACTAGTATTCTCACGCTTCTAGAATATAGGTTACCACCTTTTGGGCACCACTGAAGGCCCATCACGTTTCGCTTGTGTTGAAGATGTGCCATACTTTTTGTTTGGTGACGGGGTACACATCTTGTCAGAATAGACACTTGAAGTTGGCATGTGAGCCAATTAACGGACGTGAGAAAATTTCTTGCAGTACCGTGACGAGTAGGCGGTACTCGTAAATCTTGTCACTTTAGTTTACACACTGAAAGAAAGCAAAACACACACGTAGAGGCGTTCAGAATTTTGCGCTCTGAGGCTGCGCACACAAAGGTAGTCTCGACATAGGAGTTGTGCCAGTAACTGTCTGAAGTTTTAAATGAACAGCTCGGAGCGTGCTCAGGGGGATGCGCGCGTGCTGAGGCACGCGATATTTTGTCTTGGCTACTGTACACCCACTTGAGAAAACTTGTTCTTCTGGTTGTAGCTGTGAGGCTCATTTTCCCTAGAGTCATCCACTGTGACCGAAAGCGTCGATTCATCAAAATATCAGGTTAACTAATTAAGAAATCATCAGCTATGACATCTCTATTTGCGAGTTAAATTTAATGGGAGGAGGGGTAAAATTCAGGAGCCCTCTGGACTTTTCCTTTGTATGAGTGGCTGGACAAGTCGTAGCTTATTGACGGCTGTGTTGATCGGTCATCCACTAGAAGGCAATGGAGGGTCTGGATGGGAGGAGCGCGGAGACGATGTGGACATTCCAAGATTTCACATTT
The DNA here is from genome assembly GCF_055883805.1 of Amblyomma maculatum. NCBI lineage: Eukaryota > Metazoa > Arthropoda > Arachnida > Ixodida > Ixodidae > Amblyomma > Amblyomma maculatum. Next base: position 140,928,288 of record NC_139346.1, read on the forward strand.
GGAGATGAGAAGGCAACGAATTTGAGACAAGATGTTTGCTAGCTGCCTTGAGCAAAATATGCTGCGTATCACTTTTGATTTTTTAGGACGGCTTCTATTGACCTTCTTTGGACAGTGTTGTCAATCACTTGGCCCATCACTGCGAACGTTTTGTGGAGATTCAAATTGATTGTCTTTTGTCACTGGTTAAGTTTCACTCGGTATATTGGTTCAATACTATGGCAAACTGTCGCCTGTTGTGCGGTTAAACTTCTGTGCGTCGTTTGCTTTCGATACGCTTAGACGGCACAGCGTATGGCTCTTCAAAGGCGCGTTGCATAAATATTTCTCTGTTCGTCGCTTACTGAGAGGCAGGAAAACATTTTTGGCCATATAATCGTAAAGATGTTTGTGTTCATCTTCAGGAGTGCCAACAACTCTTATAATCGCCACAGGGTTGGGAAATGGTACCTGAGAGCGGGCGCGGCGTATCTCAGCAGAGATTTCAAGGTAGTCGGCGTGCTCTCCCGCATATTCTCTCGTGTTCCGCATTGTAAGTTCCGGAGGTGTACGACTAACCACAGGCGTTTCCAAGTGCCACCGAAATGTGCTCATGCGCTCAGCAAGCTTAGATGTGGGGGGCTCGGGCCCGAGGCTAGCAAAGCTTCATGCGAAGTTCAGGGTTCCTCTCAAGCATGAACAATTTTTTCATTCCGAAAAAGGGAAAAGAAGGCCTTGCTGCGTTTCCTACGCGTGCGCAGTACACTTTCATATTATCTGTATGAACGTTTTTGAATACTTTTTTTTTATAAAAACGAAGAAAATGTCGAACCTATAGGCAGCGCATGCTCTCAAAAATGCACAGATGATTTTGTGCGATCCATTCAAACTTTGCTAACACGCACCCTTGTTATTCCTATGGCTAGTATTTTTATTTCTGCACAGTTGCAACAGCTGTCTCAAAAAGCGTTTTCATGCGTGGGCCTGGAATCGATTTGGGACGAGAGAGTACCAGAGAGAGAGAGAGAGAGCGAGAAACAAAAAGGGGCGAAATGCCGTAGGCATGGTAAAAGTGTTTGAAAACGCTGGAGTGGGCAGGCCCTTCGGATCCAGATGGCGTGATCGTAGAGCAAAGTTTGCGATGCAAAGTATTTTGAGTACAGCACATGTTTTTCTTCGCGCTTACTTCCATCAGCGCCGTTAACGATTTCTGTGCAGCTTTAATGCTTTCGCTGCAACGCGAGAAATGAGCCGCGTAAGTAATGTTCGGAAGAAAATGGGAAACCGGGAATAGAATTTTGTATCTTGTGACCCACGCTCAAGGAATAATGAGAGAGATGTTCACCGAAAGATGGTGGCAGTTGTGGCAAGGGGCTCCGGCGGAACTGATTTGCAGCGAGCATTTTTGAGCGCATTGCTATGTAGTTTTTTAGCGGCCGCTACTCCCAGCCGGCGTTCATCAGTCAAGGTGATTTTAAAAATAGCTGCACTGATTGGTAAAGTGAAATGTGATTGAGGAGCCGGTCGAAAGATTTCAAAGGGAGCTTTGAACAAGAATGTTTACAAAATCAGGGAAATGAAGTGGGCGTAAAATTAATCAGTGCAGATAACGAAGAAACTACAGCTCGTGACTGGGCACTAGGAGCAGCAATAATAAACTAGAGACAATTTACGACGACGTATAAAAATAGACGAGCATGAAATCCTTGATGCGGATTCGTGGCACCAAAGCTAGGAAGAAATTCAAATCTGTTATGGGGAAACCGCGACATAATCTTGCGAAGTTGAGCACAGAAATTGCTTAAAATAATAGATATTCGTCAGCTCTTGATAGAATTGGTCATTCGTTGTGTCAAACGTTGAGAAGCCAGACGTAACCTATATAGATTAGCTGCGGACGTTTTAGGAAAGCACTTATTCTTAAGAGTGATCATCGTGCTAGGCTGAGCTGCTGTGAATTAGTTTTCGACCCACTGTACCTAGCGTCCGGTACATATCTGTAAGGTATAATAGCTGTACCTCTAAAGGCTAAGGAAAAGGGTCCTGCTCTAGTTCAGGACAACGCAGGGATTCAGTGGAGGGAAAATGATAGATTTATGTTAAGAGACAAACAGTAAGAAGAGCGGGTCTGTGAACGAAAGGGTGTTAAGGAGGTTCTAGTCGAAATCCCTAATTGGGCGTAGGCAGAACATCTATTGTGAAGGCAAGAAAAATTCAGTTCAGTTCAGTCGTTCAGTCGTTGTTGACTCTTCATGACCATATAGACCATGTCACGCCACGCTTTCCGGTCTCTCACTATCTTCCTAACATCACATAACTTCATCTGCAGCGCCTCGAGGATGCCATCTAACCATCGCGTTCGCTGCCTACCCCTTCTCCGGTGACCCTCAACCTTTCCCAACATCAAATACTTCTCCAGCGACTCCTCTCTTCTCATCAGATGACCAAAGTATCTGAGCTTTAACTTTAGAATTTGACCCTCCAATGAGCAGCCAGAGTTTATGGTCGACAATATCGACTGATTGGATCGATCTTCTGGCAGTCCAAGGAACTCTCAAGAGTCTCCGCCAGCACCACAATTCAAACGCGTCAATTTTTCGGCGGTCAGCCTTTTTCACAGTCCAACTCTCGCATCCATACATCACAACTGGAAAGACCATAGCACGGGTTATACGGATCTTGGTTGGCAGACTAATGTCTCTGCTCTTTACTAGGCGGTCAATGCTAGCCATGGCTCTCTTTCCCAGAAGCAGTCGTCTCCTAATTTCATGGCTGCAGTCTCCTTCCGGGGTAATCTTGGAGCCCAAGAAGAGAAAATCTGTCACAGCTTCCACTTCCTGTCCCTTGATGCTCCAGGACTTGATAGGGCAAGACGCCATGATCTTTGTCTTTTTAATGTTCAGTTTAAGCCCAAACTTTTCACTCCCTTCTTGTACGCGCATCAGAAGTCTCTTGAGTTCCACTTCACTTTCTGCCATTAAAGTAGTATCATCCGCATACCTAAGGTTGTTGATACGTTTTCCAGCAATCTTCACTCCAGCTGAAGACTCGTCCAGACCGGCCTTCCTCATGATGCACTCTGCATATAAGCTAAATAGGCAGGGCGACAGTATGCAGCCTTGCCTCACTCCTTTCTTAATCGGAAACCAATCAGTAAGACCATGCCCAGTTCTGACTGTGGCCTCTTGCCCTTCATACAGGTTCCTTAGGTGACAGATGAGGTGAATTGGAACTCCCATCTCTTGGAGAGCTTGCCACAATCTACTGTGATCTACGCAGTCAAACGCTTTCGCATAATCAATAAAGCAGAAGTAGATGGGTTTCTGGAACTCTTGCTTTTTCCATGATCCAGCGAAGGTTGGCAATATGGTCTCTAGTTCCCCTGCCCTTGCAAAACCCAGCTTGCACGTCTGAAAGCTCCCGATCCACATACTGCTGCAGCCTACCTTGGAGGATTTTCAACATCACCTTGCTAGCATGCGAAATAAGCGCTATCGTGCGGTAGTTGGAACAATCTTTGGCACTGCCTTTCTTTGGAATGGGGATGTAAACCGACCTCCTCCAATCCTGTGGTCTATATTGGGGTTAAGCCTGGAGTTACGCTAGAGCAATCTGTAGGCGCTTAGTTTTGGTTTTAAAGTAAAGACATGGCTTTTGCACATAGCAGTTTACTCTATGGTTTCAGCTTTATTTATGCCACAGGGGAATCACTTCACGTATGAGCACCCCTTGCCTCTCGTCGTTGACCATTCACATTCGAGTGTAGAAGACTTCTAGTGGTACGACATCGTCTCTACGTCGAACGCCGGGGCATACCGCCGTCACAACGTTCGAACGGACCTTCTGTCCTATCAACTCGCTGCTGTCGTTCGTCTCTAGAAACTACCGAGCTATCTTCTTCTTCTTCTGCTCCTTTGTCTTCTTTTTCTTTCTCTTCTTTTTTTCCGGCTCAAGGTCAGTGTTACCACGGGCAAGGTACGACCACGACGAAACTGCGATAACCGCGAAGAGGCGAAGTGGCTGGCATAGTGTAGCTCTCGCTACAAAAATGATGGTTGCTAAGGGTAGCAACTAACTCCAATTCAGACAAGCGTAGTAGTGGGCAGTAAGATGTTGGACGGGTGGATGAGATTAGGAAGTTTAAGGAGATGAAGTGGATGCTGCTGGCACACGACCAGTTGTTTTGAAGAAAATGGGAAACGCATTTTTCGTTCAGTGGCTGTCGTCAGGAGGACAATGATGATGATGAATAGCAGTCCCGCACTGCCTTAGTTGCTTTGAGATCATCATTCGAACAAGCCTTGCAAAATGCCTGGCGGGGTATGTTCGCAACAATATTTTGCAAGAAACAGAATAGAAAAATCTGGTCAAATTTCAGAAACGGAAATCCGGATTAATAACAACGGTCGAGAGCGCTCAGACACAAGGACGGAGCACAACAACACATAGCACGGAGACAGCGCTGTGTTATTGGGTTCGGTTCGCGTGTCTGAGCACTGTCGACGACTATAGACTGACAGCTTGTCATATTGGTATTAATAGCACCGATAAGCGTTTTACACTATAATTAACGTCTACATACTTGGGCTAAACATGTGAAACGATTACGCTGAAATCTACCCCGCATACGGACTCTCTTGAAGATTCAACGATTGTCTTGCAAAATATGAAGGCATGGCAGAAAAAGTAAATGGTTGACGTTGAAGACTGAAGCCTACGGGTAAACAGTTGTATTTGATATGGAGGGTGGAAAGGATGGAGGGAGCAGGCAAGCAATGAAAGAAGGAAGGCTGGAACATTTATTAGATAAGGATGAAGGTAACTAGTGGAACGGATGTGGTCACTGGGGTCACCATTCCGAGACCCCACCTAGTGACAGGCTGACTAGGCGGCTATAATGGACGAGCGCTTTGTCGGTTTCCAGGGTGGCACAGGTCAGCTTGTACCTCCCACTGCTTTGATTCTCCTTAGACGGCTTTGAGTGGTGTGGTTTGTGGTAACACGTCCAAGTAATGTGTTGAAGTAGACATGTCTCCGCGTCTTGGGCATGTATCAGAATATTCGATAGGATAGATATTGTGGGGCTAATGATTTGAAAACGTTAGAGTGTATGCGGCTGATGTAATAGGCTGTCGCAGAAGAGATGTTTGTGAGGTGGGCGGTATATATACATTTCTGTGACATTTCTAATGAAGCGTGGGGGCTGGTAATTTTAGTGAGCTTTGTAGTATTTTGAGTGTTGACGCTTGTCGCTTAGGGATTGAAAAAGCACTGATGCACGCGGTGCGTATTTCATGGAACAACCCGCGCCGGTATTGGAGATGTGTCAGCTTTCGATATTCCTACTCGCTACAGTTCCATATTCTTTAAAGTCGACAGTGATTTGGGGCTTAATTGAAGTGTCCCTAAAACAAAACTATGCGGCCTGGCTGCGGTGACGCAGTGGTCAGAGCGCTCGACTACTGTACCCAAGGATTCGGGATCAAATCTTTGCAGCGGCGGCATCTTTTAGATGGAGGGGAAAAGCAATTCGCCCGTGTGCTGTGACATGTCAGTGCATGAAAAAGAAGTTCATGTGGTCTAATTTTCCGGAAGCCAGGCGGGCGTGCGGCCATTGCCCCTGCAGTCCGGATCCAAAGCGCGCATTGGCCTTGTGATCTACGCCGAACACGTCACTGACGCTCTGGTATTGGGTGAAAACGTATATTATGGTGACATCTGCGGGCTTGGCAATGCCCGCTACAGTTGATTTTTTTAAAGATAATTTGTTTTGGCGGCTATACTGTTCGGTGGACGAACTCCAATTCTGCGCGTTCAATACGCCTTAAAACTAAAATTAGGAAAAGTAACGCATTTAGTTAATTAGCGAACTAATTGAAAACCTCCTGTGTTTAACTTGATGTCCGCCCTAGCCACTAATAGAACTTGAGGGATGAAATTAATCTAAAGTCAACCTTTGAAAATTTTGATCAAAAAAAAAAAAAAAACACTGGTACGTCATATTGGATGGTTAGGTACCAGAATGCACATGATGGCGAACTTTCTAGACTCCACAGAAAACCAACGTTTTAGCAGTTTGAAAAAAATAATATCAGGTGTTAAATAGCTGCATCGAAAGTAATTACGGCCAATATGTACTGCGCCAGTGAAATATAATGGGAAAGCTCTCGAAGATGGAAGGAGAAGTTATGCCAAAAAACGCATGAGCCTTGATTAAGGCAAGGTGAATGTTGATGGTGTGCCTCACTTGCGGGACGACGCAGAAAATGAGCATGTGACATTTCATTCAAATGACACAGAGAGTGACGGCAAAATGCATTAGGAAATTCCACTGCTGATTGACGAATAATGGGGGGAAATTAAAAAGGATCAAGTCCACTAAACTTAAATGCTAAACATTAAACATTCAAGTTTAGTCTTACCACTAGGGCGGATATATTTGTGTATCTTCATTGACACATGACCTGCACATCGTAGTCACCAGAGGGGCTTGTATGCATTGCGGTTAGAGTGTCCGCCGAGATGGCCACATCCCATATAATGCTTCGTCGCAACTGGCCCACTAGAAGTTGTGCGTTGCAATGATCCTATATGTGGCATAGTACGTAACCAAATTCGAGATCATGAAAGTCTATGAGTTTTAGTAAATTTTGGGAGTCATCTATCGACAGTAGTGCGTAATGCTAACGTTGTTGTTTGTTGTGTGTTGATTGTTATTATATTAGGGTTTATGACAATATATGCGTGTTTAAAACATCTGTTCGTTCTTGCTGGCGACTTCTATCCCTGAGAAAAAGATTCGAGTAGCCGTAAATCCCAGTTTGATCTTATTGCTAACCACTTTGCTGATATTATGCTCGCGTGCGGCGTTATGGAAACGTTACTAGATTTGCTTGCGAAATTGAAAATTGTTGTTTGCCTTCTTTCTTTTATCTTGGTCGAACGAACATTGGATGACGATATTTGGCAACGTGCCGTTTTACGCCACTGCATTCACTATTTGTCGGTACTGTTTTCTTTAAACTACTCATTCTAATTACCTTCTTTGTAAGGATCCCTCGTAAAATAGTCGTATGGTCGAAAAATAAAGTAAATGAAACGATCGAATTTATCTAACAAGGCCATAACGCTCAGTGCTTGTATTTGTGGTCACCGTATTGCAGAATTGTCCCTTCCCATAAAGAAGCGGCATGCACGCAAGAAATGGAGACTCCTGGCACGTACCAACCGCCAGTGGAATGCTCGTGATGGTTATTTCCCTATACCGGATGCGCCGACATTGGATTTTCCCCAGAACATGTTCCTTAAAGCTTTTTGGATTAATAAATCTATAAACATGCAGCGCAGTGACGTATACGAAGAAATATATTTGACAATTGTCTCGTAGAGAATCTGGTGAAGGGAGCTTCGAAATATGCCTAAAATGTTGTAAATTGCCAACCGAAATTGTAAACTAACTGAGGTAGTTCGACGAAAATGAAGCTAAAAAACGTCCAAAGTGGAGACTAAAATGTTATTTCTGTTTTTTGAAATTTCTGAGCCATATCTGGCAATTAAATGTGCAGTGTTTCTTCGTCATATTCTAGTATTCTATATAGTCATATATGAGTGTCTATTTAGTATGGCTCTTTCTTTTATGTTCGTTTCACTAGACAACTGATAAACTGAAAGACTGCCTGTAGGAAAAAAACAGAATAACATAAAATGCTGTTACCATATAATTAATGAAAAACATCATTCGTGGTGATGAACCAGCCCCGCCATTGATGGGAGGAATGTTCCCTGTGCGTTATCAATACCATTTCAAGAGCAGGTCAGACGGTGCCTACAAAGGGTAACTGGTCGAAAAATATTTACAAAATTCGTCGAACAATTAGAAATTTCAGTGCAGGAAAATGATATTTACTTTTATTGCAACTTGAGTGACACTGACTACTGCTTAAGTCTGCATCGTTCTAATCAGTCCACCTAAAATATGATATCTATGGGTCTAAATCGAAGGTAGGGAGCTTACGTTGCGAAATATGTTCCTCTCATCGGTGCTGAAAGACGTCGTAATGGTAAATTAGAAATTACCGGTCGGAAAAAAATCGCTTCATTGTTTTTTCAATTTACTAGAGAAATATTTCTTTTAGAATAAAAGGTAATTGATATATGAACAGCATTAACTAAAACAAAGACAGCATCGAAGAAGTATCAATATCTTCTCTACAGGTTCCGTCATTACTGCTAAGTATTGCTCTTACTCTGGGGTAGGCAGCGAACGCGATGGTTAGATGGCATTCTCGAGGCATTGCAGATGAAGCTATGTGATGTTAAGAAGATAGTGAGAGACCGGAAAGCGTGGCGTGACATGGTCCATAGGGTCACGAAGAGTCGGACACGACTGAACGCCTGAACTGAACTGATTGCTCTTACTCATTTAAATATATTGTAATCAATGTGTGGATGGGAAATCTCTACAGACTAGGATAATGGATGCTTGCTGAGAGTTTTATAGGGTGTTTAAACAGCAGACCATGAAAGCGCCTTGAAAGTAAAATCATTACTCAGGCTTACAAATAACTTATTTATTGCATACTTTTTGTTTTTGTTTGGATTTATTGCTTTTATGCCAAAATCAACGGCCAGAACCATTCTCAAGACTATTGCATGAGTTCTGGGGGTTCTGCATTTGTTGGAAGCGTATTGTACTGTAGCGAAAGCTACAGTGTCCACGAACATGGAGTTTCGCGGGACGGGATGGCACAGAGCAATTGCCTAGCAACCGCCGCAGCTGGCGGACGCTGCGCGTTCGCCGCGCCATCTGGCAATCAAGCAGCAAATAGAAGTTTCATCTTTAATGCAAAACATAGCTAAACATAGTGAGTAGGAGATCTTAATTCTCCTTCTCTATCATGAGGATGATAGTAATGATAATGATAGGCTAGTCAGATGCGCATTTCAGGCGAGCGTGTACGCAGCATTGGACAGGATTGGATTAGACTAGATAAGATTGGACTAAATTGAATTGGGCGTGTTTGGATTAAGTTTGACAGGATTGGTTGGATTGTGTCACAGGAATGAACTATGCTTGATTGGGCTAGATTGGTTTGAATTGAATTAGATTGAATTACACTGGATCGAATGTAATTAGGTTGGATTGGAGAGGAGTAGGCAGCCCATGCGCCTGGCGCATACGTATAACCTTGCATAGCTGAGCTAAGCCACGGCAAATGGTTTAGTTATGTACAAATAAATATTTTGATTTCAAGTAACAGGTGCAAGTCTGAGCATAGTTGTTGTGGCATTTCTGTCTGGCATTCCTGCTTAGAAAAATTGCTCACCGTTCAACAGATATTCTACACTTCATTGCATGCACTTTCTTCTTGTTGATACGCTGTTATCGTTTCTTTCATTAAAAAAAAAAAAGGTGTTTTCCATCAGCGCATTGAGGTCCTTTGCAGAACTACAGTGAACCATTTGCTGGTCAGCGGGCTCTCTGTATGTATTTTTTCATACCTCGTCGTCGACTATGGATTATGCTGCCTCTAATTTATACGAGCAAGCAAGAAAGTTTGTTGTAGCGGCAAACTGATGTGCTTTTTTTTTATTGCCAGGCGGTACAGTAAGCGTCAGCGCAATAAAAGACCACAAATGAGGACAAGAACTGGCGGCAAGAAATGAGGCAAAACGGATGAACTTGTGTTGACAGGCGAACGTTTTGCTACGTGTTCGCGTTTTTTTCTTTTTGTCGTCATCTTAGAGGCAGGCAAGACGGAAGTGGAAAAGAAGTGTCAAGACGCGCGTCACGTGGAAGTGACGATGGTGGCTGCGTCGAACAGGAACACGGCGCTCACCTGTCGAAAGTACGACGGCTGCTTCGAAGGTGAGGAGGGAGTGAGGGAGTTGCAAACAGCTAGGACGATGCAACAACGCCTTCATGCAGGAAACCAGTGCTCAAAATACAAACTAGCCATCATGAACGCAGTGAAGCGGTAGCAGCATCGCGTTCGGAAGCTGCTGGTGACAGCCAAGAAACGAGGAAGATTCTGTAGTGCGGCGTCTGCAGGGCGTAGTGCAACCAAGCTTTAGCGATGCCTTTAGGCGTTCGACCGGCCCTGTACAGGAAGCGTTCATCACCAGGTGGCCGTCGTGTGCGACGGAAGACAGTGGCTACGAAATTACTGTATAGAAGATTGTTTACTCGCAACCTTCGGTGATTATTGGAGCAAGACATGACAATTCGCAAACACCTCTTTCTTGTGATCACGAATATAATTATCACTGGCCATATTAGACCAGCTACAGGACAAGGGATCTTCATATTTTGAAATGAATCCAGTCCTGGAAAAGCTGCATGCACTTCATCCCAACAGAATTCCTAACCTGCTTCGCCCAACATACTTTCTACCAAATCTCTCCTTTTATTTGGCATCTTACGCAATGTTAAGCGTTTTAGGCATCATTAAGAATCGCTTTTCTTAAGCACTGGGCAAGCATCTAACGGCAGACTTTTAACCTGCAAAATGCAGCCATGTATATGGTGCACGTCGGGCGGAACTTAATGGTGCTACAATATAGAATGAACTGCCGATCATATTGAAATCAACCTTATATTCCAGACTGACATGTTCATTTCACTGCAAATCTTACCATGTTCTCCCTGAATCTCTTGTATTGTGAATTCTCCTTTCATACCCTTTTTTTTTTCTTACTTTTGCCACGTTAGTATATGTCCCTACTTTTTTCGAACAAAATTTCTAAATATGGCGGGTTGCGGTCTTTTGCTTCCGCTTCGTCATAGGCTTTTGTAAACTTGTACCAATACAATAGCAATGTTGCGTGCTTCATCATCAATCGTTCAGCCCTTCGCCGTTTGCGACTGAACATGAGAATTTATTTTTGTTTTGGAATCAGCCTTATAGCCTTCTGAACTATCGTTCAAAGTGACGTATATACACATCACTCTGTTTTTAGCAGTGAAGTTGCTTACAAATATAATTCTACAGTGAGGTAGTTGACGCGTAAAATGGACTAGCCCGCAGAATATTTTATGAGTAATTATTTAACTATGGGAAGATTTGATGCAATACTGAAGTCCGCAGAGTGGCCACGTGCTACATTGCTTCTAAAGCTTTTGTAATTATTTTCCGCTGCACTGAAGCCAATTTTGGGGTACGAGCTCAGTACTCCGGAAAGGACAGGATGCCGAGCCCATTCTTGCTGATGTAATTAAATTTTCCTGAGTGGAATTTTAATGTTTTAGACTGTCGGTCGAGGTGAGATTAGAGGAGTAACGGCAAATAAGAGATAAAAACCAGGTTTTGGAATCTGTAATTATGAATGCATGAATAATCGCTTATAGAGCGGTGTTGGCGGCCAGGCGTGGAAAGCTGGGAGAGCGCAAGCAAGGCAGGGGAAAAATGTCGATCCGCTCGGCTTGAGAGAGTTTGAGAGGAGGCTTTTTATTGAAAAAAGAAAAAAAAAACTGAGAAGAAGAGCGGGCCTGTTCAGTACTATCCACAGGGTATGCGACGATAGGGTTGGTGGGGATTAAGAAAGGAATAAGCCCTACTTGAAAATAGCGAGATGCAAAATTAAGAAAGCCCTTTTAATTATAATGGCAGTGCAAATACTTTTAGGAAAAGATTTCGTTTTTCTGCTATTGGAAGCGCGTAAAATAAAATATGAGCGTGAACAAGATTTCCGCTTGTACACGAAGGACAGTGAACCCGACAGTGAACCCAAAATGACATCGTGTCATTTGCTCTTGGGCTTCTTCAAGCGCAGATAAGTACTCAATTAGCGGAGAGTTTCCTCCGTGTTAGCAGCGGGCGCTGCGGATGCCAGCAATCAGATTCCAGTCACATGAAGATTGCTCATGACCGCATGAAAGCAACATGCTTGTGCAGCCTTTCGCGCTAAAGGTGCTTTTTTGGCCCTTGCGACTGGCATTCAGGTTCATTGGCCGTTTGTGGCGGAAACGTATTGCCATTTTCGTATCTGTTGTTAAACATAATTTTATCCTGGCGATTATTAGAGGGCGCGGCTTTTACAACGCGTGTCTCGCCTTTCAGTTTTTTTTTCTTGCGCTTCATTTTGAACTCTGTAATGTCAGCAGGTGTCAGAGGTGGTGACTCAGTAGAATCCAGTCTACAGGTTTGTGAATTTACCTCTTCGCCTTTAACTCGCAGCAGCAACAACAACCGTTTGCCTTAGTGTCATAGCAATGAGTAGCGAGCAAAAGTATTCCCTAAGACAAGAATACAAGAGTCTTCGCATTTGCCCCTCGTAGAGGTCCAGCGCAAGGACTGCTTGTTTGGCCTTGCGTTGAGCGATTTGATTTCTACCTCTACTGAATAAGGTAGCAGTCATCGATGCAAGGACGCCTAGGAATAGGTGCGACAAACAGCGCAGAAATGTTATATTGGAATAAACAATGTCTCCATTAGAGCATCCGCTGTATTTCACGTCTTAGTGACAGTGAAACAGCTTCACCAGGTCTTCTTTTTATTTTTTCTCGTTCTTTCTGAGACGTTAGATACTGGTAGCGTGCGCCTGTAAAACGTCTCTTTCGGCACAACTCATTCTTAGGCACTGCAGCAGAGTAGAAACAATTGAAATAAACCAAGTGAGACATATCCGGACAAAAATACAAAAACACCTGAAGTGTCATAAAAAAGGGGGTCCAGAAAGTTTCTATCAATTAGTGGAATTGCGTAGAGCAAACGCCAATATAAGCAGGCGTGCGGCGTACAAGTCATCCAAGGTTACCCGATATTTTGCTAATCGATACAGTGCCTCGATTCGACCACCGGCAGCAGTGTTTGGTCCGACTTCTGCCTCCGAACGCTATAATGTACGCGCAATGTGACTGGAAAGAGGCTATCATTGGAATTCCAAACACCGCGATGAAAGAGGCTTGGGGTAGGAGAGGGCGGCGAGTCTAGCTCCCTCTTCGCTGACGTCTCTGCTGCTAAGCCGTGGAGGGGACCAAGCGGCAACAAAAAGTGGAAAATTGAGCCGAATCGGCTTGCCGACGCATTCATAGGTGCAGTACTATCGATCTCTTCTCTTCATGCTCTTCTAGCAGAGTGTAATGTATGAGCTGAGGGGAAAAGATTAGGGCTGTATTCAATTGCCAATATATCTGGTGCTGTATATGGTAGATAGAAAATTATGCTAGACGATTATAGGCCATTAGATGTCTATCAGCTTCATCTGCTTTCCTTACCCTAGGTGGATGTGTTTCAGCGCCTTAAGCTCGCTTAAAGGTCTCTCTGACGCTTTAGTTGGCTGTGTACTGAGCTCTTGAGTAAAAAGCAGCATGCTGCTTGTGCGCGCTCTCTTGGGGCAATGTCGTACAACAGACTGCATAGGTTCGATGGCCACCGCATACTGGCATCATTGGAAACGGTCGGTTAAAAATGACAGTTCCCTAAGGACAGGCGAGCGAAGATGCTGGGGAACGACGAACAGGAGCGGAGGACCGTCAGTGCGAAGGTGAGGTCGAGTCTATATGCAGAAACGACGTCGCAGCCGTCTTCGACAGCCTCGTGAACTCAGGAAATACGGCAGCTTTTCGCTTGTTCAAACCGGCGGCATTCTTTTGGAATCGCGTCAACCGTTCCGCAGTCCTTGTACAAGAGCAAGTTGAAGGCGTAATCTGCTACTCCCTCTAATACGTGACCAACGTTATCACTCTCTGACATAGTGGTGTCAGTTTTAATGCAGAGGGCCAAAATGTCCTTAATGTATGACACACACGACTCTCTGGACGATTGTGCTCGCCATGCGAGCTCCTTCTTCGCAGCCAGCTAACGTCTGATGGACTTACTAAACAAGTCAGAAAGCTTCCGTTTGCAGAGGTACCAACTGTTTAGTTCATCCTCGTGTGTCTCGAACCAGACCCTTGCAGTGCCCGTCAGGTAGAAAAATGACGTTAACCAACTTCATGGTAGGGTCCTGCCTATTGTGTGCGCTCAAGCTCTCGTACATAGCAAGCCAGTCCTCAACATCAGCACCGTCCACTCCACTGAAGGTTCCGATCTCGCGGGCGGACAATGATGAGAGCTGGGGTGGAGGACGCCGATGGTGTGACCCCATCGCTGGGCATGTCTAAAGAGACAGGAAGTTGAAGACCGCTGCGGAGTTCTGCGCTTTCTCTAGGCTACCCCGCAACTCCAACTAATAAGGTAACGTAGATGCACGCACACAAAAAGTGGATGCATTTTACAGATATTTACAGATGGTTAGCTGACGAACAACTTCAGGCCAGTGGCGGCCAGAATGATTGACTGTAAGAAAGCGTGTGTATTACATCTATCGAGGCCGATTTTATGACGATGGTCAATACGACGGGATACGTAGTGATGTTGAAGAAAGAATTCGTCACTCAGGCTAGGATGATGCTAGAGCTTATGGAACAGGATTAAGCGAGATATTTTGCGACGTGATCTTAATGATGGAAGTTGAAGGTCATACTGCATGGCTGTAATACTTTCGGTTCGGCTGTGATTCGAATAAATGAAACGGACGGACTGTTCTCATTGCTGTCAAGCATTCTTCCCAACACTACAGTTTGTCATGATTTTTACAGTTTTGCAGGCTTGCAGTGTAAATAAAGTTTAATGTTCATTCTACCCATATATACCTCCGCTGTGCGCTTAGTGAGGTTGTATAACAACGTCACCGTATGCAGCGCCTCTCTGTGTTCGTGTTCTGTGCTCCCAGAAGCAAGTCTTTACAAGCACGGAAACTTCGCAGCCTCATTAGCAGTTGTGCCCGCGTCGAAATGAATAATAAGCGTTCGAAGTAGGGTTCAAAAAACAAAAACAGTATCGAGAGTGTAGTGACCAACAGCAATGGTAAAGGAGTTCAGCCTCAGCAGCATCAAACTTCTGAAGGGCGGAGATTGCAAGTCAACATGATATAATATTTAATACCGTGCGCAGTCTGAATATCGTCAATAAGACACCAGTGCGCCTTTTGTCTTCAGTGGGCTCTGGTTGACCCCACTTCCCAGTCCTTCTTTTGTCGCCAAGACACCGAGTGACGTTGTTTTTCCAGCGTGATATGATATGATATAATATATATCCAGCGTGATATGATATGATAACGTGATATAATATTTAATACCGTGCGCAGTCTGAATATTGCCAATAAGACACAAGTGCGCCTTTTGTCTTCAGTGGGCTCTGGTTGACCCCACTTTCCAGCCCTTCTTTTGTCGCCAAGACACCGAGTGACGTTGGTTTTCCAGCATTACGCTGCTTAATTTGCTGTTGGATGGGTTGCATGTGCAATAATTAGAAACATTTTGAAGTAATCATCTGCAGTACGGTCTTCTGGTTTGTCACTGTACTGTGCGGATAGGAGGGGTGGTTGCGCTACTATAGGTGCTTTTAGGCCTTTATAGCTCCTTTTAACGCCTGTGGGGAATACGTTTATTTGGTTGCTAATTTTCTACCCCAACCGTAAAATGTGCAGTCACTGACGGCTAATTCAACTTTGACCATCCTCACTAGATAGCAGCAAGCGAGCCGAGATGATTATACGAGTCTCTTTTTATGGCCTACCCGCGAGCGATACAAGTGTCCAATATAGTGCTCAAATCTTCTATACGGGAGCGACCTCGCTAGGATATTGAATAGTCTCTTCTTGGTGATTAATTTGAAGCAGCTATGCAGAAATCACCGCGCTAATTAATTTGCCCCACTACGTGAAACCCTCACGCTTCAGCTATACTGACGGCGAACTAAAAACTAACCTCATAACCTCTGCGAACAAGCGAAGTTGCGCGAAACAGATTAGGCAGATATATATATATATATATATATATATATATATATATATATATATATATATATATATATATATATATATATATATATATATATATATATATATATATATATATATATATATATATATATATATATATATATATATTTTCCACATTATCTTGCTTAGAGCAGAACTAGAGTGATGGAGAAGGAGCCGTAGACAAAGACGATAGGCTGAACCAAGCAGACTTATGAGGAGGCTCCAGTGCAAGGTCGAAAAAAATTAGGGGGGACACTTAACCTCCGCCATTAAGGAGGATATGACGTGACAGCGTTTCAAAATACACGGACGCTGTCGTCTCTGTTTCTTAAGTTTTATTTATTTTTTAATTTTGTATTGTTCCTTATAGCCCGCTGGGAGATGACGTCACTGCCAAGCTTGGTCATCGCTTCTCTAAATTTAACGCGTTCCAGTTGCGTTCAGCGGAATTGGCTGTTTGCGATCGATGCAACGCCGGTGAACTCCACCATTAAGGGTATAACGCTATCATGTTTCACACGTACGGATGTTCTTGTTTTCACGTTTTTTAGTTAGCGTTTATTTTTATACACAGCTACTTAGCATCAGCATACACTGGCTCTAAATTCTGATCATTTTGAGACCTTTCACCCTCCTTTTTCTAAAGTTTAATTTTCATTAAAATTAATTATTTGATTAAAAAGTTTCTAAATTTACTTAATTAGCATTATGAAACATTTGTTTCTCATTCTGAACACTTTGACACCTTTTATCCCGCTTTGCCAATATTTAATTTTAGTTATTTCAGTTTTGTTTGTATAAATACACACGCACGCACACGCACGTACACACACACACACACACGCACGCACGCACGCACACACTTCGTCGTCCTCGCGTTCCACACGTCCCGCACACGAACACAGCACTTTGTCCTCGTCGTTGCTCCTTGAAAATATATTTTGCCTCGGTGGGTAATTAAACTCAAGGCATCAACTCTTATAAACAACAGAGTGCATATACTTAACAAAAATGTACGATACATGCAAACGGAATATAGAGAGAAATATCTTGCTGATACCAAGTACAAGCTTACATGCAGAAGCTTCGTGCTACAGTATGTATATCCAGGTCATTAATCAGTTTAAAAGCGAACAGAATTATCCAATTTCTATGCATAAAACATTTTAAATTTGTATTCTCGAGACCGATTGTAATGAATCCAAAATTTCCAACTGTATAGCGTATAGTGCAAACTCCACCAGAACGATTGCTTTGGGACATCTGCCTCAATTTGTGAGCTAAGCTCGAATGTGGTGATCTTTTTCAAATGATGACACCTTCGGGTTCGGGTGTGGAATAATCAACTAACGTGTGCGTGCATTGTTAGTGGAAGGTAACCAGACATAACGTAAAAGTAACGAAATATGTATTCAGGTAGGTCTTATTTAACTAGAGCGTTTTTCGAAGCCGGAGGGGCAGTTAAAATGTACATTAATATACTAAGCCTGGTGGCACGCCTCCACCGCGTTCCCAGGACGCAATTTCTTGAACATGCCGCCTGCAAACAGAAAAATGCAGCATGAACGCTGCTTTGCGGAGTTTTCCGCACACATCACATATTTTGAAACTGGTGGTTTGGCAGCACGAATACCAATAGCGGTCCCTGAAGCTTGCAAGACAGAAGTGACTGTGTTGAGTCACAATTCGGCGTAGTTTCTAAAGTTGTTTGATTTGCAAGACATATCATACGAATTTTCAGAAAGACATCGAAGCGTGGAGCGTACGGCGGGGAAAGAAAAAAAATGAATAATAATAATAATCAATAAACTCATGTAGCTGCTTTTTTAGTCCGCAACAGATAGTAATGAAAGTTCTTTGATGAAAAGAAAACTTGATCTGTTTATTGAGCCTAAAATATGACTGGTTCCGATAGGCTCTCCACAGTCACGTGCCAGCAAAGAAAACAAGCCACCCGTATCAGCGTTTTGTCATGCTTTCACAGCTGCTATCACAATGCCTTCGCATCTGAGAACAGCTCTCTTTGACTCGCACTACCAGAAATACTTTGTTTGCATCGATATCGAAATGAGGGACGAAACGTAATGAAAGGCCGCACTTACGGAAAAACGTTGGCACAGGTTTTTACTAGCTCCTTGGTTTGGACGCCGCAGCTTTGCGCTAAATAAAAAAAAAAGTCAGCAGGACTCGCCTGCCCGCAAGAGCTTGAGAGCTTGCTGTGTTGTTTCTGGAGGACAAAATCTACGTCGAGGAAAGAGCACTTTTAGGCCCTGGAGGGCTCCAGCCGCCACGACAGCAAAAACTGTGCCTCCAAAAAATAAACGTTTTTCGACGCGGCTCCACCCGAAGGGGTTGTCACCGAAAAAGGCAGCGCGTTCAGCGAGAATTTTTCTTTGTATATGGGTGCACCGGAAAGCCACGACCAGAGCGTTGTCAGCAAAGCGCTTGGCTCACGCTCGTAGCATTGGAGGGCTCGATTTGTACAACTCCCGACCGTCAGTTTTTTTTTTCTTTTCGGATACTACGAAACAATAGGATGGGCTGTTTGAAATGGAACTAAAGAAGGAAGAATTGCTTGATTAAGTTTGCTGTTCCACCTCTGCATGGGCACATGCTGTTGGTTGGGATCACCGCAGCTGTCTTCGTGGCACTGTTGACGGAGCACATCGCATTTTCTTGCGTTTGCTGGATAGGTGCAGCGAATTTACATGCCTGTATGGCTCACCTTAAACAGTGGCCGAGGCCGGAATGGAAGGTTTCGTAGATTCAGAAAAACAGGTTTGTCGTTGTCACCAAAACCTTTTGTATGAATTATTCGAGGACAGCAATACAGAAAATGTTACAGACGCCAGAACATTCTTGCAGTTTAGTTGGTGCATGAATTTTACTGGACGCTAAGCGCGGGAAGACAGGAGAACAGAAACACTGAAAACAAGACAGGACACAGCGTTACTAACAACTGAGTTCTCAGTATCTATCTTTACTTTTTAGTATGAATGGATGTCCGGTCAACTTTCAAGGAAATAAAGAAATAAGCTTGTTGTGCCTTGTTGCGCTTGGGAAGAAGTATAAAGAAAACATTAGGCCAGAATGCATGTGCTTATTCGCCGGGCCTCTGAGGTGATTACTTTGTTATGCTTGAGGCAGCATAATAATAATAATTGGTTCACAGGAAGGGAAAGGCGCAGTATCTGTCACACTTGCTCTGTGGACACCTGAAACCGCGCCGTAAGGGAAGGGATGGAGGTGACAGTGAAAGTGGAGAGAGAGATAGAAAGGGGCATTCAAATGTCTTTTTTTAACTCTCGGCTCTCTAGGTCATACATCAGGCCTGTGTTACAGCTGTAAGAATGTCTAGCGCTCTACTGTAGGTGCTTGCTGACTACCGATCGCAGGGGCTAGTGAAGTTGAAGTTTGCGGCCTGATTCTAAGGACGCGTTGTTCAATCTCGTTCGGGGCGAAGAGAAATGCAAAAAGACCTGCCTGCTGTGCGACGTCAGCTCATGTCCGGGAACTCAAGGTGGTGTAAATTAATCCGAAGGCTTCCACTGTGGTGTCCCTTAAAGCTTAATGTGGTAGGCAGATTATTTCCTAATCCCCCTATCCCATGCCAGCGAACATTAACGCCGGCTAAAATCTGTTTTCATTACAGAGCCTTCTCTCTCTCTCCCTTAAAGCTTATGCGGAGTCTAGGCATATATAAAGTCACACTTCACATTTATATAGGTGTTTCCACCACCAAATCACTCACTGAGCAAAGCAGAGCTCAACTCTCAGGGGATGTCGCTTATTTAAGACAGGATAGTTGAGCGGGCTAGTTGGTGATACATCATCCAAAAAACAGCGCGAACAAATGAGGACGAAAGGAAGAAACCACAGGAACAAGCGCTGACTCTCAAACGGGACGATGTATTAACACACGACTCAGAGAACATCTAAACTCACTAGAATCTAATCGCTCCACTAATCTAGTTGATCATAGCCGTGAGTATCAATCCTGTTTTCCGTCTTTGCATTTTACTGACATTTTGTGCGAACACCCCGACCAGTTGACCAAAGAAATCATCGAGCCGTATAATATGGTTAAGAATGGAAGATTGTGTGTCAGCAAACCTTCCCTGCTCCTGCGTGACTGTGAGGTTGCATATCTGGATATCACATAGTAACACGTGCGTTCTGGTTTTAGTGTTTGATTGTTTCTGTTCCTTATATAAACGTGTTTCCTGCGATTAAACTTTAGTTGAGAGTCAGCGTTTGTTCCTGTGGTTTCTTCTTTTCGTCCTCGTTTGTTCGCGCTGTTTTTTGGAGGAGGCTTACTTAAGCCAATGCAACCGAGTGTAATGCAGATGAAGACAAAAGCGTCACTGCTCATATTTTATAATTCTGCCATTACACTTACATTCTGACGCACCATCCCAATCAGCAAAATATTTGAATGTCTACAAAAAATCTAGGCTGCGTCTCCACAATACCTGCCATGTAACAGTATTTTACAAAGCAAAAGTAACCTTAGAAATTGAGGGTGCATTCGACCGCGAAAATACGGCAATAGGAGCCAACCTGCTACGCCCGCAATATTATCAGCGCGGGAAGCGCGATCAGGCGTCTGCGAGGAAGGGTTGGGTGGCCAGGAATTCGACGCCGGTGGAGCGAGGAAAACGAAAATAGTCGGGAGCGAGAATGGAGGCCGTTCTTTACAGCGGACGTTGGCGCTACGTGGGACCTCGCTGAGCGGAAAATGTGGCAATCCTATCGGCTGTTCCCCGGCTTGGTCGCACAGAGCGGCGAAGCGTGCTCCGGCAGGTCACGAGTGGTCTACGGCTGAGCCATGCTTCCAACATCACGCGGAGAGGAGGGGATCTGCTCTCTGTTTTAACGAAAAGAAAATAAAGTGACACGCCCGGACAGCGAGATGGAGGGTTCCGTGTTCTTGTGCGCCATTGTACAAACTTTTTCCGACAACAACCAACGCGCGATCTCGGCATCGATCGCTTCCTCTGTTCTTCGGAGTTCAGCAGGCTTATTGCTGGCCTAAGCCGCGTGCCTTACAAAGATTAGGTCTTCCAGTCGGCCGGCTGGAAATTTCGACACTCCTTATCTTCTATTTTTAAAGCAAGTCTTGCTTTCCTTCCGAGCGCGGCCGTCGAAGCCAAGCAGAGTGGAAAACATGTTAACCCACGGTAGGATTCTCGAATTTTCGATCGTTTTGAAAGCTCTTTCTTTCGGAAGAACTGGAGGGTCGCGTTCATTGTTGAAGCAGGGCACAAAGGGTTCCTACACGAGAGTTGTTTTACCGAATGACCTCGTCGAAGGGTTCGTTGTAATGACCTTCATTGCTCACTGCTGTGTAAGTCTTACTCATACGCATCGTTTGCAGCAATAAAATTTACAATGGGGAAAAATGCGCAATAAAATAGAAGGGCACACGCCCTTCCTGGCAAAAAAAAACAAAAAAACTGAGGGGTAAAACTTGCTTCAAAGGGGCAGAGCAATGTGGAATTTTCTTGACCTGTATTTTTCATGTATTTTTGGTCCGTAGCGCGAGCTGAGAATAATTGGAAACTATTTTCAGGAAAGGGGGCGATCGGGATCGCGGGGACGCCAGAAGTAGACAACGCTGGCTTAGACAAGACAAAAACAACTCACAATATTACAGTTAAACATACTGCAGCAAGCGCTTGAGTAAAGTTTCTATAGAGTTTACAAACAGGAAGAACTCAGCAAAAAATTCGTGCTGTGTTCAACACCGCGCACGTTTTTAAAGTGTTCAAGACGACGGGAAAAACAGTGACGATAGAGGGTACAGCGATGTATAAGTGCTAGTAAATTGTGAAGAGCACATAATACTAGGTTTTACTGCACAATCTTCTCTTATTTTAATTGGCCCGACTAGAATTTGTTCGTCGTTCTAATCGGATTCAAATAAATATGATCGATAGTTACGAAAGAAGCCGCGCGATTGTGAATCTCTACTTTAAAGCACAAAAGTATTGGGGCAAATTTCCCATAGACCTAAGATGTTCTCGAGGATCGCTCCAACAGTGTAAAAGTGAACTATGTTATTTCTTTTGTGTTTGTGCTGCCCTCAGTAAAATTTATTATTCTCGCATAATAGATTTCCCCAATACAACTTTTAAGTTACCTCTACTAGCTTTAGTGTATCGTTAATTATGAATAGGACATCAAACCTTCATAGCCTTCACAATAAATTTGCTGCGTTATACCCTTAAGGACGAAACTTAAATATTCTTTTATTTTTTTTTTCGACAGTTCTTAAGGAAATAGTTCAGTTTTCATGGCTAGCATTGACTGCTTGAGGCCAAAATGTCACCAGCGAGTATTTGAGTCAGCAGACATTATTTATTTTGTATGCAATACAGCGGGAACGCAGTCGTTATTCTAATCGGTTTCAAATACATGTCCTACTTCAATGTGTGCAATGTATGTATCAGTTATCTCATAGCCGACCTTGTTACCTTAGTTGGTAGGGCCAGGACAAATGTGTCGTTATTTGCAAAGCCCAAGCGAAAGCCTCACATTGTTCCTCTTCAGCCGTGCGGCAGCTGTTCGTTGCACGCTAAGAAGCCACTTCTGTTTCATAATGCGACACGCTGGAAATTCTTGCATCATCCAGCGAATAATAACGCCGCAATGACCGCAGTGGTTTGGAATTCGCAAGCGTGTGATAAATTTTCACAATGTAAAAATAAATAGGCGGAGATTCCATTATTAAATCAGAGCACGAGAGATGTGTTTGCTATGGGTGTAAGAGAGTGTCAAAATGAATTCGGAAACAGATCACTTCAAATTTCATTGGATGCGTAACCACGATTACAATGTGAATTATTACGAGGCAGTAAAAACTCTAGACAGAGAAAATTTTTATAATCAAGAATACTCGAGCTAGGAATGAGGCCTTACCAAAAACTCTTACAACAGATAGGTCTTACCACAGATTTTCATAAATCAGCCTTCGTTCCTCGATTGTATTGTTTTGTACAGTATTTTATGGCAGTTCATTAAGACAAGATCCGCCATTGCCGATAATCGCCATCAAATGTCGCTATCTTTGCCCTGATAGAGTCTGAAAAGCTTGAAAAGGGACCGCCTGAGTGAAAAATATTCATCTCTTGTACGCACTGAAAGACTGGGAAGTAGAAATGTCGTCGAGAATGTTATATTTACATGTAGGCGGTGATTCTGTGAGTAATAAAATAATATTTTTTTTTTCAAAACTTCTGCACCATCCGACAGACCCATGCCTAAAAAAATATCCTAATAACGTTTTGTTATCACGAGAAGAAGGTCTGTAACTATCTCATTAAGCGCGGAAACTCCTAAGAGCACGCACCGTGAAGAAAACAATGAAAGAAGCAGAAAACGGAGGGAAAAAGAGCCGCCGTAATCATGGTACCCTGGTTATGTTCGATTGTTAGGGGATCGTTAGACTGCGCTGATTTCGCTCGGACCCATTTGCTTTTGAATTTGGCCTCCTACAAGATACCGCTGCCTCCGAATGGGAATGGACCCCATTATCTCGTTCTCTATCCCAGAATACTAAAGAGGGCTTAGCGCAGCGGCGGGACGCAGATATTCGACAATTTAATGGGATTGTAGGCGTGCTCCTCGATTCTCGATGTGTGGATCAAAAGTGCTGGCGCTTTCAAAGGGATGATGGCGCTGCCACCAGACAATGCAATTTTCTTCTTCGATTTAGCCGTTCCTTTTTTTATTTTTTTTTTTGAGACGCCGTATCTTAGAATTCCGCCTTCGTTGAAATAAGCGCTTTTTTGTCTCTCTGTCAACTGCCTATCTAGCGCATAAAAATGATACTGGCGTCATTTTGTTTTGCCTGGCCACCATTTCTGAAATCGTTATTACTGACGTCTTTCCGTAGGTGTAAATAATTATTATCTCTAAATCTTATAGTATGAACGCCACACTGATCAAGCCGAAATCAATGGCTGGATGAATCCGCCTTCTCATACAGCACATCCTAATGTAAACTACTATCAACTGCTTATGCTCCATACCTTTGCGTATATCTCTCTTGCATACCGCCTTGCAAATGGCTGTTATCTTGCCCCAACCGAAAGGCATATGCGCTTGCACGAGTTATTATAAAGCACCTGATCTTGCCTCAAACGAAACGACAGCAATTGTTAGTATTAATGGAATAATGGCTGATTTTACTGATCCACTTTCAATGCCCGCGCCGTGCTTTGTTTTGGGTTTCTCGAGATCCCATTAAGTTCTCATTTTTCATTTCTCCGCTGCTGTTGAGCTTTATGCAAATTGTACTCTCATGGCGCTGTATGCGTAATTCCTGCTGCGTTTTTCTTAGATTTCACCAACGTATCTGGCCAAACCTATTTTTAGTGTGACAGAATAAGTGTTGTCGTTACTAACCTCTCTGATTGGTTGAGAGAGGTCACGTGAACTTGTGGCGCGGCCACCATCTCAGCCGATCAGCGACGAGGTAACTACGTCACGTGACTTGAACGATGACGGGGAGGTGCGTGACGTCATGCGCTCAGGTGGCATGTCAGTTTTGTGAGGTAGTCTGGTAGGAGAGAGACGAACATCGATCGTACTGTAGGCTTGATTTTATGCGCTGAATGGTCGGTGAGGCATGTGACGTCATGACGCCAGCTTGGAGAAGTTTGCAGGTGACGAGGGTGGTGGTGGTTGGCGGGATCCACAACTCCTTGTAAGTTTTAAAGAAATGACATTGATAAAAAGATAAAGCAATCACATCATTTCAACAAAATAGATGTTTAGCACCAATATTCGCCTAATGCTATTGCACTGCACCCTTAAGGTATCATAAGTGTCACTGTAATATTTATATGTTCTTGTTCAGATCCTTTAGAAATACTCCGAGATTTTCTTATTTGTCTTCGCACAGAATATTTAGACTTCATTTCGTACGACTTCTTTTTCATCAAGCCTCTTTCTCCTGTCGAACCTGATACTTTTACTCTAAGTTAAAAACCGGGGGAGCGACTTTCGGCGCAATAAATATTACAAGGACGATTGCAATAGTCTCTAATGCAAAAATTTCAGAGCGGCTATTTACGCATGTTTTCATATAAAGTTTCATATATATTGAGGCAAGGACATTTAAAGATGCATGTACAGCCTTTATCAAAAGTTTACAGCCCATGCGGGTCTACTTCTGAGCGATACTATGTGGCTCGTAATGCATTCCCAGGTTTGCATACTGGCTGAAGGCAAGGAGATTTCCTACCCTCTGCAATAGCTAGGACTTCCACGATTATTACAGAAGTCATATTATACGACTTAAAAGCAAACTCTCTGGACTGTAAACTTTTGATAAAGGCTGTACATGTGTATGTGCACTTACAAAGCACTCTCGGTTATACCGACAACAACGGCGACGCGGCCCGACCGCCGAACGTGCGCTAAAGAGGTGCGCTCTAAAAATCTTGAACTCATTTATTAGCTAAGGAAGTATAGCATAGGCATACGTTCATTCCGGGAGCGGCTGCTCCACAACAATCCCGCTCATTTGGTTACAGTATTTTTGTGGCTTCTTTGTTGAAAATATTTTATTTTTGTAGCACACTTCTCGAATAGTAACAAGGGTGGCGGAAAATGCTGTCTCAGTCATTGGAAACGTAGAGCGCACGGGTAACCATGAATTTTTCAGTGGGATGCCGTCTACAGGTGAGAAAAAAGGAAAACGTTTTAGGGAAATGAAAGCACCTGTCTGTAATTTCGATGGACACCGGCCTGAATCATGCCTTGACAGAGGGCGGAAATGTGGCAGTGAGAAAAGAATGAGAAAACAGAGTGCAGGGTGCCGTAATAATTATTTTTGAACACTTGACGATTCATAACATGCACTGAGATCGCGAAGCACACGGGTGCGGTTTGCCCCTCACATCCATTGGAACGCGGCTGTCGCGGCGACGTTCAATCTTTGGTATCCTCAAACGGAGTACCTGTATACAATGGTGGTGTACAATCCAGGTACAATCCGCATACTGTTTTCTTCTGCGAAAATTACTACATAAATCGTGGACAGATTGTAAAGAAAGATTTCTTGAAATAATCTTCTCAGATTTTCTGCACTCGCACGGTAGGAGTATACACGTATCCTTAGATACCCCCTTGGCAGCCTTGTAGTATTTTTAAATTTATTTTCAAAACGCATACTATTGGCGCTTTATGGCAGTCTCAATTATAAGTTGTGAGCGCGGGAGAAACTTAAGCGGCTATGCATCGAAAATTAGACAATTTTCAATCCTATGACCATGACTCGCTGTGAGTGGAGGAAAAAGAGTAAAAAACCATTTCTTTTTTTTTTATGAGAACAATTGCTGATACATTTCCGTTGACATGTAGAAAACAGTATCTCACAGAATCTTGGCATATAATTGCCTCGTTGAAAGCTGGAGTTTTTCCCATGCCCCAAAAATTTTCGCTCTGAAGTCAGTTCTACTAGCTTTGTCCACATGAGGGTAAATCCATATTTCGCAAGCACAAGATTGTCACTACAATCAAGAAAGGCCACGCGCTGTAATGGCGATAATAATGATACGAGATGCCGATGCATCCCCGCATATCGCGGCACACGAAAACGCAGCTAAAACGGTCGAGCAGTTCTCGCTCAACGTAACAGATCTCGCACATTACAGTAATGCTGCTACACCAACACCGATCATTTGATGCTATTTCGCTGAAACAAACAGCCATCCAAAGTTTTCACTTTCACAACAAGTTTCCGCCATCCCGTGCTGTATGGCTATAAGAAAATGATTCAACAGACACGCTTACTCAAGTGGAGAATCAAGTAGTGCGCTCCTATATATTGGGAGAAGCGGGAGCTGGCGGCCCGCTTCGAGCCACGATAACAGGCAGAGGCAAAAGGCCCCTCACACGAGGCCTTTCAGCCATGGGGTCGGCTGATTGTCATGACGTCGCAGTAGATCCCCTAGTCTGTTAATCCCCTAACAAGTGCTTTTGTGAAGTGGGCTAGACTGTTCTGACGTCACTATAATCGGCTGATTTCGTTGGCACGAAACCCTCTTTTCAGGAGTGATTAAAGTTCGGTCCTTGAGCTTCGCGCGACGTCTGAGTGCGCCGCACAACCCGAAGAAGGAAAGTTGATGAAGGGCAGTGTCGCTTACAGCAAACGAGTGAGGTGGCTGGTGAGAGAGTGCGCGTACTGTTACTAAAGTCTACCAGACGTGACTTCAGCTACGTCGGTGCCGTATCGGCATTGCTGCGCTCCGAGTGAGACAGTCACGAGGAATCCTTCAGAAATATCAGTGGAGGCGTCCTGCCGCTTAATCCCAAGTAAACATGTAGCCCACGAGGGCTCATGTTAAACAGCGTCTCATCTCTGGCTGCTAGACCCGTCACTATTCCTTTTAGTCTGAACTGTATAGCGTAGACAAAATAAAACACTACTTGTCCCCAGACAGAATAGGTGCTAATTTCAAGTGATTAATTGAAGTTTTGACAGGCACGAAACAGCTGGTATGATCTGTGAAACTTTGAGCTTTGTGAAATGCATTTAATTCGTACATATGCTCGTGACAATGAGGCCGAGAAAAATGCTTGACTGCAATATTGAACAAGTGTTCGATAAGCCGAATTGTGGTGTGATCTGACTCCTCGAACGAAGTGCGAACACATTTTGTCTAAAGATTTGAGACCCGCCGTAAATGAACTTGTGGAAAGCAATTACTGGAGAATGTAGCTTATGAATAGAGAAGTATTCTTCCTGGCAAATTTTCATTGAAAGCCAACTTGTGCTCGTTATAATAGTGTCTCATGTACACGGCGAATAGAATGTGGCAATGTGTCTAGTTGGATGATTGATTAATAAGTGACAAAGCAGCGCAACATTTAAACAACTTTCGGCACAAATATTGTTCCTATGTCGTCCTCTTCTTCTTTCTGCTTTTTCCTATCCCTACACACTTCTAGGGGAGCGGCGTTCGCATTCGAGGTTGGCAGCATAGGAAATCGTATAGAGCAAACGAGGTTGTGCCGGCTCCAATATCAGTTCCTAACTAATTTAAAGCAAGGTGCAAAGCAGATGTACAATGTTCTAATGGGAGCGAGAGTTTCCGAGTAACATTTGAGACATATTGAGCAGTTTAATAACTGGTACTGCTTCATTTTTATTTTTGCCCGACGAGAAGGTGATGAAAAAAGAAATCGCTCATAATTTGCGCAATACTTAGCGTGGGCGGCGTTCACTGCATGACACCACGTTCCTTTCCTCTTGTAAAAATACCTTGAGGTGGTGTTGCAACGGTTGGTAGCGTTTATTTTCTGGCATTTTTATTGTGCTCAAACTAGGAGTATCATTTGTAAAGACGGTTGCGACATGTATTGGCACAGATGAGTCATAGCGAAAAATGCACCTTAGTCATAAATATCCGTGGACTAGGACGGTCACGGAAGTCACAAGAAATAATGAAGGTGGGCCAGGCAGTAGTTATATTTCCCTGTAGAAGGGGAGAAGTAACTGTATGGAAAGCGTCTCGGAACAACAAAGCAGTAAGCAACACACCGCGCATAAAGATTGACTAAACGAAGTCAGCCAGCGTTGAGAAATCTGAAAAGGTGATAACGATGGCTGTTGGGATTAAAAGACGAACCGCCGCACAAAGTTGACAAACGCTCAGGTAAACAGTAAATGTAAAGCCTGAAGCAGTGAGTGAGCGGCAGACCTTAATAGGGTATTGCTGCCAGAAACATGTTACAGGGAATAGCTTTGCCGAATGCTGATAGAACAGGTTGACGACATTCTGAGCGCAGCTTCGTAGATTCGGTACGCGATCTTTCCACTAGCGTCCGCTATCGTTGTGCGCTCATAACGGGACGCCTAGGTATATTTGTCCTCATTGCGTCCATGCGACACTAGTAAATTCAAATTGCGCCGGCCTCGTATTACAGACCATAGACCACCCCTTCAGAACGGTTCATCTGCCATCCGAAAACTAAGCCAAACTCTTCAGTAAAGGGACCAACCGCAGCCAGCCTTGGCTTTTCCGTCAGAAAAATGCTAGATGATCCTCATTTGCCAGTACCATGAGGTCTGTATCCAGGATGCCGAACCCTTAGTTGGCAGCACATATGAGAATGTTTACAGCTGTTCTAAACAAAAGGTCGACCTGCAGAAAATGTGCACGGAGAGGAAATGATGCACGTAAGCTGTTACTGTAGCGAAGAGAGACTCCAAGTTAGACTGGTGTATTAGGTTTACCAACAGTGGGGCCTTCTAAAAGCGAGAACAGCGTGACGAACACGATTACAAGCTTTTGCAAGGTCAATTTGAAACCATTCCAGTCACTTGTGAAGGTTGCGAAAGAAATTTCAAGCTTTACACTTTTACATTTATGTGCAACATTTCTTAAGCCACATGTCCGGCGAGGTTCATTGACAGTTGATATCGAGAATTGAATCCGATTTAGTAGGACTCATACTGGCAGTATTTGGTAGCGCAATGAGCCCTTTAGCTTTTACATAATGCATTGGTACAATGAACGTTTTACATATCGCAATGGTTAAGCAAAGTCGGCGTTAGACAAATGCACTCACACTGCATGTTTGCCTAGCCTCCGATTGTGCTGTAGTAGTACTATTAGATAATGGCACGTAACTGATGATGATGATGTCCTCAGCGGTGCTGTGCTTCGCATATCGCCCTCTTCACTCTCTTTGAACCG
The DNA here is from genome assembly GCF_055883805.1 of Amblyomma maculatum. Classification (NCBI taxonomy): domain Eukaryota; kingdom Metazoa; phylum Arthropoda; class Arachnida; order Ixodida; family Ixodidae; genus Amblyomma; species Amblyomma maculatum. The sequence goes on from NC_139346.1 coordinate 140,957,786, forward strand.
TTCGTTGTCCGCTTCGTGAGTTTGTGAATGGCGTTAAGGGTTGTGAATTGCTGTTAAGAAAACGAAATGTAGAGAAATAGTCTCCCGTAGCAATAGTACCTCACAGGCACCATAGATCTCAACTACGATGCGGAAGCGTGCCAAGCTCGGCGGTGGAACATCAGCGCCTTCGACGCCAGCGATAATCTTCCCGCACCTAGAAGAAGCAAAAGAAGCGCTGTATTCTCATTGAAGAAGGAAACGATTCTCACTCAAACCTGGAGCCTAAGTTTTTATCACAATTCAGCGCCTCCAACTTTGTTTTTGAAGTTCGGCAAGTGAGGCTGTACACTTGAACGGTGCCCCAAACTAGCCCCAGGCTTCCGTTAGGCGACGAAAACAGGCGCGAAGATTAAATTGAAAGGAAAGACCAGGTAAAGCATGTTCGCTCGCTCGAGAGATATCGATGTGGCCAGTTCCGCAGGCGATACTTCCTACAGGCGGCGCAGCCTTTCGTGCTCTTTCGGATAAGAATAAAAATAAATCCAGCCAAGCGGAGGGCACAACAAAGGCGCCGGGCCTCGATCGCGCCCTTTAATATCAGTGGGCCTCGAGTACCGATTACAAGGCGGGGAAGGGGGCGGTGAGTTGGGGTGAACTTACTGTGAGCAAGCTTCAAGAGAAAAAGCGAAAGATGAAATGGCAGCGACCCATAAAGACCGCTAAAACGCGATGGCAAGAAAGATTGAATGGCGCTTACGCTAGGGGGCACAGTTGTAAGGCTAGCGTTGGAGTGGGGAAAGCGAAGGGAGGTTGAGCCGGGGTCATTTTTTTCAGCTCCGCGTCTGAGAGGGCGCGCCAAATGCGGGAATGAAGCCTGGGGACGTCCTGGCCGAGCGAGATTAAACGGCCATCCGGGAATACGGTTCGAGAGATGAACATACGTGCGCCAACCTGCCGGCTGTAAATCTTCTAAGGGTAGATCTCCCTGGGCGCTGTTCAAGAACGTGGGGAAGAAAAGCAAATTCGGGAAGAGAGAAGGGCTTAGAAAGGACAGACAAAAATGGACGTAGACTTGAGGGTGGGGGGGGAGGAATGCTGCAACGGGGCTGGATGTTAGGGCTCGGGCTGCACAAAGGCGGATTACGCGAATGGTGTTGGTTCACGCACATAAAGTAATATAAAATGTTGCAGGAATAGGGTGTGATAAATCTGCTTCAGTAAGAATGGCCAGTGGAACTAAACATTTGAAAGCGGCTTTGAGCGAGAAAAAAACACCTAAAAAGACGCGGTAATCTCTGAACGCGGGAAGTTCAGATTAAGGAGTTTCCAAGCCTGGCTTCCTTACTCACCGGACGCGTTGAATGCATCAAGTAAGCAGTAGAGGCGGCCATGCCAATTCAAAGGCGCGGTAAAGAGCTTGTATCCTTAATTTCGGTGGGAAATAAGTGCAAGAAAATTGACGAAAAAAGCGCACAATGGATCTAAACGGCAACCCAGGTTATTGTTATGAGGCTAGCCATGCAGCCGTGGTATAATTGGAAATATGGCTGCTGTAAAGAAGCCAATATCCATCTTTTGAATGTGTATACCCCAACTTCTTGTTCAAAGCTTTTGAGCTTTTCTTGACAGCACTGTGAAAATTGAGAGTTATGAACCGGCTTCCGCGTTTAGCTTGCTGCCGCTGAAGAAAATGCTCAAACTAAGATAAATGATTCCTTGCTACTAACTTTGAGAGAGAAGTTAGTGCCTGTTTTTAGTTTCGCAGTTAGCCAGTATTCGGCGAGAGCAATTTACTCAGTACTTCACTGAGCTTCCAGCTGGGCAATGGATTGTCATTTTGAAGGCGTAACTACATCCAATGCGACTGCCTCGAACCAAGATAGCTCTCTGGCGCTTTGGGTCCCTGATCCAGCTCTTCCCATAAGCTCTAGCGTGGAGCGTGTCACAGACTTATAGTATTCGGCTCGGTAGAAGCAATTGGTAGCTGCGTGTGAAAGTTTCCCTGGGCTAAACTGAGGCGTAATAAGTCTTGAAACATGTCTCCCAAATAACACCGATAGGGAAACTGGAAACGCCACTCTCTCATACATTAAAGTGGGTTGTTTGTAGAGTGTGGTTTGCTGAATTATTATATTTGCGGTTCTTTCACTTCCTTCGCAATGTGACCACTCATACACTATGCTTCACTCCTAGACATTAGCTGTCACCCATACCGATTCAAGAAAAGAAACTTATATTACATAGGGACTTTTATTTCTAAATTATAAACCGCATTAAAGAGATTTCAGTATTAAATTATGTTTTTTCAAGCTTGACCGTCGGTCGCACACAAAAAGACGATGGAACAGTCGTCATTGAAAAAGGACGCCCCATGAAAGTCTTCAAAGCGAGATATTTTCTCGCCATAAAAGTGGGCATTATACTACACCTAGTCAAAGTCGAGGTCTTGTGACTTGTGCTTTGGACTTAATCTCCGCAGAATTATTATCTTATAATAAATTCCCCTTTCTGTGCTACTTCATTCTTCTGTTTATTTTCATCTTTCTCGTAAACTATTTATTATTTGTGCTGCGGAACTTCAAGGACATATATTTGTTCCTGCAAACTAAAAAAAAAAACAAGGATTGTTTGATCGATTCTGCTACTTCACGAGACCCTAGTGGCGCAGGAGTCTGGTAGAATTCATTGATAACCACACGGGAAATGTTTGGCCCTCAAGATATTAAATTTTATTTCATGAATGAAAAATTTGGATAAATTTTCACTTTTACTATTTGTGAGACTTCACGTCACAGTATAGATGAAATAGTCATTATTATATGCTAGAAACTGACAAGTATTGCCTGTTTGGCTTCTAATTACGGTACTGGGATTTAAAAATATTGTTACGGACGACAAGGAAGAAGAAGCGGGCAGTGGTGCGGGCAGGAGCGCTCGCGCTAGGCCCGCGAACATTGATTAAACGTCATCTTCCATCGTCATCGGTCATGTTCTGTCTGCTGTCTTCATCGGCTTGCCGTATCGAAACATTTGGTTGGAGGTGCTGGTACTTCATCATCACCCCCCCCATCCTGGTCCGGAGCATCAGCGCCCTGCGACTTCTTGCGCCGTCGGCGAAAGGTTAGGAGGCACTGCATGGCTGTTCCCCAGCCTGCCGGACCCAGCAAGACCTTGCCGTTCCTCCGCCCCGTCCCCCCCCGCCCCGACCACAAGACACGACGAAGGAGAGACTGACCCAAGACGCCACACATGACCACAAGACAGAGACCCGAATGACCTAATGTGACCCCACTGACCTGATGTGCCGACCAAGGACCCTACGACCCAAGACACCGCTACACTTCAAGACATTCTCCCCTGCCTATGCCGTGCGGTGCGTGCCTTGGCCTCCGTCATCGAGTCGTGGCAACGTGTGGCCCGAGAGTGTCCTGCCAAGGTTCACCGCGAATCATCGTGCCGGCAAGCCATTCTATTCTTCCTCTTCTTTTTCAAGCATCTAGACACGCCCGTCATCATGCCATACAATCATTAACATCGCTAAACTTCCTCGTCCATGATCGGGACGATCGCTCGGTGGCCCCGGGTCATGTTACGGACGACAAGGAAGAAGAAGCGGGCAGTGGCGCGGGCAGGAGCGCTCGCGCTAGGCCCGCGAACATTGATTAAACGTCATCTACCATCGTCATCGGTCATGTTCTGTCTCCTGTCTTCGTCGGCTTGCCGTATCGTAACTATATACATTAATGGGAAGGTATGACCACCATAATCCACAAGACATTTAGACAAGAGTGCATTTCTTTCATATGCAATCCAAGCACTAGCAAGAGCGGACCCTCTTTAGATAGTACCGCCTTGCACCAGAGTACGACGATTTCACTGATAATTTACCTGAACGTGACATGTAACTTACCTTTCGAGTTTTGCGCGATTATCATAAATATTTGCTTCCGTAGGCACGAACCGTCTCAGTATAATGACATGCTGTTGGCAGCACGTGCCAGTCACGGCGTGGTTACTGCAAGGATTCATCTGATCATCCAAAAGTGGACTGAATTAGCTATGCCTATAGTAATGCACGGCTCGATGGGACAAGCGTTTGGCGATCCATCGAGGCTCAGTGACAGCGTAATACCACTGTGCTCTAGGGGCTACTTCTTTGTTCACGCGGGTCACGAGAACGGAAGAAAGAATTGCAAGTTTAACATTGTGGCGCCAAATTTTCTGTCATGTTCTCTGTACCTTAATCATGACTAGATTAAGGTACAGAGAACATGACAGAAAATTTGGCGCCACAATGTTAAACTTGCAATTCTTTCTTCCGTTCTCGTGACCCGCGTGAACAAAGAAGGAGAACCCCGCCTGGGTGGCGCAGTGGTTACGGCGCTCGACTACTGTTCCCAAAGACGCGGGATCGAATCCCGGCCTCAGCGGCAGCCTTTCGATGGAGGCGAAAAGCAAGGCGCCCGTGTGCTGTGCGATGTCAGTGCACGTTAAAGAACCCCAGGTGGTCGAAATTTCCGGAGTCCTCCACTACGGCGTCTCTAATAGCCTGAGTTGCTTTGGGGCGTTAAACCCCACCAACCAACCAACCTAATCATGACTAGAAGCAACAGTGAATGCTTTTTAGCAAAAGGGCGTTTTTTAATATTTAGCAGCGCGGTTAAATTTGAAAAGTAATTCAAAGCCTAGCAGACAATTAACGTTTGTGTTGTGTGGTGTAGTAGAAGGGAGCCCTGACCTGCTAAAAAAAAAGAAGGAAAATTTTCGCCACATTCTGGGTGTGGAAGGCCACGGACGTGCACTTCTCTCAAACTTGCTCGTGTGGACTCATGACGTTTGACAAACACTTTAAAATCGAAGCAGCGTTTCGTAACACAGATCACAACTTTCGAATACCCAGTTACACTCCCTTTCTTCGCCATGTTGTTATATCAACAGAAAGTGGCAATTTCATTGCTTTGCCTTCTGAGTTTGTCACCTCACAGAAAAGTTTAGTACCACTTAACACTGATGTATCGCTTTGACACTATACGCTTTTTATGTGTACGTAATAAAATAGCAGAAGCGTTGCGCAGTATCGTGAAAGCCCTCGTGAAGATTCGCTATTTTACTTTCCAAGCTTCCAGTTCCGTGTTCATTCGTTCAGTTTTGGACACGCTCGCGTACTCTTGTCCTTATGCGGAAACTGACAGCGAATTCTTCTGCGAAATGCTTTCAGTCACTTTGCGCAATTCGCAGACGCGCTCGCTTTCTTGTTCCGAGCAACTCTAATGGAAGCAGAGGTATAAACTGGACAGCGGGGCTGTCTCCGTCTGAGCCGACACGCCACGGCCATCTGCGGAGGCAGCTCCGCCTGCTGAAAGCGCTCTCTCAGTGCCCCGGGTCTATTCCCAGGGCGCCTGTTTACGTGAAATCAAACAGCAGTGCAACACTAGGACGAGCAAAAAGCTCGGCCATTGAATGGAACCGGCGTTCACTGCCAGATTCCTGTTTCCTTTCGTTGGAGTCACTTGAGAAGTCTTTATAGAAAAAGATGACCCTCGTCTGCTTCGTCGACACACGATAAGGGCAGTTCCCGGCATCTCGAACGAGTATCGACCGTTTCCAATGCCCGAGGTTTTACCTTCATCCGAATCTCTCTATATCTCTATTTTCATCCCCAGGCGGCTCGTACCGTGCACCTTTTTTTCTCTTATTTTCGTTGGCGGGTCGAAGGTTTCTGGCGGTGACAACAAGAGCGGGCTTTCTTGAGAGTTGTGATTATTTTGCTGCAAACATTTATTCTCAAATCTACCTCGTATACGACCCGGTGCGATTCGAAGCTTGCTTCGACAGGAAGGTACCTTACATTCTTCTCGGCACTCTCCATTGTGCGAGGAACTCGACTCCATTTCAGCTCGGCACGAAGAGCTCGCGCGGGGAGTCCTTTTGTTGCGCCCTGTTGTTCGATAGCAATGATAGCCTTTCTGTTTAAAGTGCGCCCTCGTCCGCTCTTGCTTCCGTCATTTGCTTTTACTATGCGCCGTGGCTGCATTCTGTCCAAGCATCGATGTCTTTGTCCAATTCCACGTATTCAGGCCAAGTATTTCTTATTCGAGATGCTATTTTCTCGTGCGTCGCAGCCTGATCGGCGTCAGCTCGAGATGAAGTTTTTGCTCGCTGCTTCGAACAAGAGCGGAGTCTGCAGTTTTCACCGCGACACTGTTTTCACTATCGCTCGTATACGAATGATGCCGGGTTTAGCGGTTTGTGTGAAGGGCAGGTCTTCTGAGAGAAAGAATGTTGCTGCTTAAATTTGTGTTTAAAGAAAAAGGGTTCCACACTTAACGCACGTATTACAAAGGGCGGCCTAATATTGATTGTGATGATGTGCGCTCGAATATTTTTCTAGGTATGCGAACCCATCTTCAGAAGATGGGAGTGAAAGCCTCAAAACCATCTACATGATAGTTCTCAAAGTTTCAGAAAAAATTCTGTTTTCACTTATTGTTCTTAAGTGCATTTGCCGTTGTTGACTTACCTCTTGATGTAAGTTAGCAAATGTCCTAAACAAAATATACAGCGAATAGTATGACATAGAGATTACCGACGAATACCTTAGTCCTCGTGTTTGGCGCATCATAGCCACAATGGCATAGCTTCGCGCATCACCTTTCAAAGACAACACCGAACGTTTTCGCATTCCTCCGCATGACTTGCATATAAAAGGCCCTAAATTCACCCCACATGTTCATGGGAAAATGCATGCATTCTCTGATTTTGCAGAGACGATGGCGATGGATGCAGTCAGGTAGCTCGAAACGGTCTTCGATGGAATTAGTCATAGATGGTGTTGTCGAAGCCTGCACTCCTCTTCGTGTTAGAATAAAACTTCATTATGATTTTTACAGCGGGGGGGGGGGGGGGGGGGGTGCAAAATAAATGCGCTCTTATGTTACGCTTGCTAATGAGGAGATTGGGCTTGGTGGGGTCTACATTTAGGACGACAATCTCTAAATCAAGGTACACTGTCCATGACTTCTTTTGAATCTTTGCCCCAAAAAACACGCGATACGTTGTAAACGGATACTTCTATTGACCGAGTCCATGCACACTAATGAGAATACGTGTTAATTTTCTCACTGTGTGCTAGGCAGACATGGCAGTAAATTAATTTAGAGTAATGAAATTACTGTAATTTAATAAATTTTCGATAATTTTTATTGTGATGAATTACTTTTTAGAGTTGGCAATTTAGTAATGTAATGAATTACTTTTGGTAGTAATTTCGCAGCAAAAGTAATTAATTCCTATCGAAATTACTTTTACTTAAGTGCGCCACTTCTCCTTCAATAGACAACAAAGTAGACTTACTTCACAATTATAATATTGCTATGGAAGATTGTGTTTTAGCGCTGATCTGTCTGAATTGTACTCTTTTTTCTTTTTATTAAAAATTTTATTACTTTACAATTTTAATTCTTTTTTCATTGTTTTCTATTACTATCGCCTCAAAAGGTAAAATTATTTCAGCAACACTAACTCCTAATTATTAGGTTATCTATCATGCAGTCAAATCGACATTATCAATTATATTATGTCACCTACAACGAATTCTGGCCAATCGCCCACTGTGGGTTTGGGCCATTATAACGAGGGAGAAGAAGAAGAAGAAGAAGAAGAAGAAGAAGAACGCTGACCTTCGTACCTGCTACGTAAGATAAATGTATTGCTGTGCGAACCATCTAAACTGCTTCATTACACTTGGTGGAGGTGCCGCCTGTTCCCAACCTGGAGCTCCGCAGTCGCACCTTGCCCGGCTCTACCATCATGACAGACGCCATGACCCAGTCTGGCCCGCTTATTCCCAGCGCTATTATCTGTTCGGGATCAGTGCGGCAGCGCGAGCCACCCATATTCACCGGCACGGACCACACCGACGTCGAGGACTGGCGGACTTCATACGAGCGTGTGAGTGCTTACAGTAAGTGGGATGATCAGGTTAAGCTCACCAACGTCATCTTCTATTTAAGTGATGTCGCCAGCTTGTGGTTCCCGAACCACGATGCCGATATTTCAACCTGAGCAGCACCCAAAACTAGTCTCACGGAGGTTTTCGGCCGCCCCGCTGTCGGAAACTTCGCGCCGAACAACGGTTGAGTTCTCGTGTCCAACAGAAAGGCGAAAATTTCGCAAGGTATATTGAGGTTGTTGTCGACCTGTGTAAATGTCTTGATCTATCTATGACGTAAGCACAGAAGATCAAACATGTCCTCAAAGGAATTGAATTGGACGCATTCCACATGCTCGCCGCCAAATCCCCCCAAACCGTTTCTGAGGTCATTTCTTTGTGCCAGAGCTATAACGAGCTCCGCAAACAGTGTCTCATGACGCGCGGTGCCATTTCCTCGGATGAAACACTATCGACACTGGATCTTCCCGGTGCTTCTCAGGATCATCAGGCGCTTCTCCAGCAAACAAAACAGTTTGTGCGGGAAGAGGTTGCTCGACAGTTGTCCCTGGTTACCTGCCGGCCCGATTCTTTATCTCTGTCGCCTCCTATACAGCGTGTCATCCAGGAACAAGAGGCAAGAACTGCGTCCTCAGTAACAGTGTCAAGCCCTATAAACATTTTTGAGGTTTTCGTCGAAGGTGTTGCTGTTGATGCGCTTATTGACAATGGAGCTGCGGTGTCCGTGATTAGTTGCAACCTGTGCCGCAAACTTAGAAAAGTGACGACGCCGATCCCCGATATTTCATTGCGAACCGCGAGCGTCGAAAAGATGCGACCAGTTGTTGCGTGCACCGCACGGCTCATCATACAAGGCCTCTACTACGTTATTGAATTCATAGTTTTCGCTCACTTTTCTGATGAAATCATCATCGGATGGGACTTTTTGTCCAGCCATCATGCCATCATCGACTGCGCACGTGCTCACATTGATTTGTTGCCGCTTTGTGACACTCTCGTACACACAACCCCTGCGCCAGCTGCGCCCATTTCGCTGCCGACATCACTGTCCCTGCTTACTCTTCTGTTCTTGTGCCTGTGAATTGTTACACTATCAATGACGCTACAGTAATGTACACACCGTCCGTCCGTTGTGTTCATCGAAAATATGTGCTGCTCCCGCATGCCGTGCTAAACGTTTCTAGTGGCATTAGCGTTCTGTACGTCGCCAACCCGCTGCCTTTTCCAACGACGTTACTACGAGGAGAATCGCTTGGCACTGTCAGTATCATTGATCCCGCCGACGCCTCTAGTGTTATTGCAGACCCTACAGTGCATCACATTACCGCCCTCACTCCTCCCACTGGAGTCACCGACTCGACCACATCTGATATTTTCGACCGTTGTGTCGACGCATCGTTCCCGCCTACCCAACGTGACGAGCTCGTTAACTTGCTTCAACGATTCAGCTCCTTCTTCGACTCTCACCAAACTTCGTTGAGACGTACAACCGCGGTTCGCCATTTATCGACACCGGCCTCCACGCACCACTGCGCCAGCGCCCCTACCGAGTCTCAGCCGCTGAACGCCGCGTCATCAATGACCAAGAGAGTGAAATGCTCGAGCGCGGAGTGATCCAGCCTTCTCACAGCCCGTGGGATTCACCCGTCGTTCTAGTAAAGAAAAAGGACGGCTCCATTTAGTTCTGCGTCGACTACCGTCGGCTCAACAAGATCACTCGGAAGGACGTTTATCCCCTCCCACGTATCGACGACGCCTTTGACTGTTTGCAGGGAGCTGAATACTTTTCTTCGATGGACCTCCGCTCTGGTTATTGGCCGGTGCCAATGGCTGAAGTCGAACGCCAGAACGCCGCCTTCATAACGCTAGACGGTCTATGTGAATTTATTGTCAAGCCTTTTGGTTTGTGCAACGCTCCAGCCACATTTGAGCGCATGATGGACATCATCCGCGGGCTGAAATGGCAGATATGTCTCTGCTACCTAGATGATGTCATCTTCTCGAAGGACATTCCATCTCATCTTCACCTCGAGAGTGATCTTCGATGTCTGATCGTTGCAGGCTTGCAGCTAAGCTTGAAGTGTCGGTTTGCTGCTGAACAGGTGGTGATACGCGGCCACGTCGTGTCCAAGGACGGAGTCCTGCTGAACTCAGGCAAACTTCGTGCAGTGGCTGAAAATCCCAGGCCCACCTCACTGCAATAACTGCCCAGCTTTGTAGGGCTTTGTTCGTATTTCCGCTGCTTCGTCAGAAATTTCGCCGAAATTATTACCCCCCCCCCCCCCCCCCCCGTCGGAAAAAAACTACAGAAAATGTTCTGTTGTTACGACAGAATTTCTGTGCGATTTTGGACGGGAAACCAGTAGTGACAACCGAATGTTCTCTATTTACAACAGAAAAGTGCTATAACACTGCAGACAACAAAAATTTACTACAGAAAAACTACAGAACTACAGACAAGAACTACAGAAAAATATGACGTTTACGATAGCACTACAGAATATTCGGTCGTAGTCTTGACACGGTTCTGCAGTTTGTTTCGAAGCCCTGACTTGTAGGGCTGGTCACCTGAATGTGATGAAGCTTTTACTGCGCTCCGCCAACTTTTGACATCCCCACCGATACTACGCCACTTCGACCCCTGCGCTCCTACCGAGCTATACCCGGATGCCAGCTTCATCGGTATCGGCGCCGTTCTCGCTCAGCGCAAACCTGGTTTCCCCGAGTACGGCGTAGCTTAAGCCAGGCGTGCCCTGACCAAAGCAGAGACCAACTATACAGGAACAGAAAAAGAATGTCTGGCGATAGTTTGGGCCATAACTAAGTTTCGTCCTTATTTATACGGTCGGCCATTCGATGTCATGACCGACCACCATGCTCTGTGCTGGCTGTCGTCCCTCAAAGATCCTTCCAGCCGCCTCGCCCGCTGGGATCTCCGTTTACAAGACTATGACATCCGTGTACTTTATCACTCTGGTTGCAGGCGCTCCGACGCAGACGCCCTTTCACGTTCCCCCGTGACCTATGACCCTTAACCACACGCTATCCCGGCCTCACTGTTTTCTCCCTTGAAACCATGGATATGGCATCTGAGCAGCGCAAAGATCCCCGGATTGTTCGCTCATAAACGTTCTGGCCAACCAATCACAGTGCCACCCTTCTCGAGCTCCCTGTTCTTGGCGCATGATAGCCTTAGTTACGTATGTTCCAAAAACCTCAACACATCATTTTACTATCTCTGACAACCTCCTTTACCACAGAAACTACCTGCCTGATGGCCAAAAATGGGTGCTCGTTATTCCGCGACATCCCCAATCAGTCTTTTGCGCGAGCTATCACGATGATCCACAGTGCGCCCATGCTAGACTCCTGAAAACATATACTCGCCTACGTCATCGCTACTACTGGCAGGGCATGTATAGTTTTATTCGTCAGTACGTCCGTTCTTGTATCAACTGTCAGCGTCGCAAGACCCAACACGCCCTCCAGCTGCCCTGAAGTCTCTCCCGTGTCCATTTCGGCTATTTGTGCGTGTTGGAATCGATATTTACGGGCCTCTTCCCAGCTCTTCCGTCGGCAAAAAAAAAAAAGAAAAAGAAATATATATATGGCTACAAGAGTGAGTGATATTTATCTTCTGAAATTAAATTTTGCTTCTTGATTATGCGCTTCGTCATTAACCCCCAAGTCATAATGTGCATATTTCTTATGTTATTTCTAATGGGTTTGCAATTTCGGCCTGTAAGTTTATATTTGTTCTTAGCGAAAAAAATGGTCGAATATTACCTCTTTTAGGAAGCCATGTTTTATAGAGTATAACGGTCAAAGATCGAACTAATGGTAAATTGAACGAGGGAAGGGCTTCTCGCAACGGTGATACAAAAGCTGGAGTGAGTGCAGGAATTGTATAAAAAATTGCACTGCCGCTTTTGACACACATAACAAGAGTATATTTGAATTCACTAAAAAATTGAAATTCCTTTGGCGAATAATGAAATTAGTTACATTTGTCGTGTTGATTATGCTCGAACCTGAGCTTCATTTGGTAGCGTGCTGAATTTTGTAATTGCGAAGACTGAAGCTCCTAAACTGTGAAAACTTAAGAGAAGCAGATTTATTAAAACTTTTATCAAACCTTGCTTTGCGATTAAATGGCCTTAAGTGGAGGACGCCTAGAGATAAAATATGATTACCACAAGCGTCGGGATGAACCTTTTTCGCAAGAGCCAGAGTGTCCTCACTCAGTCCGCGTCGTGCTTGAAACCCTTCAGGTCCAGACCCTTCCTGAAATATCTAAGCAATCAAGCACAAGGCAGATCCGCCCAAATCGGCGGCCAGGTAATTATATTCCTGCGTAAAATTGCTGTAGTTGGCGGGGTTGCTCTTAGTTTCATGTAAGACTATGTAAAAGTTAGAGAGGCAATGAGCTTTGCTTCTTACTTCTCTAGAACAGCCATGGCGCTGCAGGCGGATTTCTTTCGTCGAAACACTTGTGGCACGTGTGACGCCTCGAGCGCCTGCTCAAAACAGCGGTGGGCTGCTCCTTTCACACACGGCTGCTAACGAATGATTTTTATTGCTTTTATTGCCCAGTCCCTTACTTCTCCCGAATGGTTTCCCTCTGTTCATTCTGGCAGACCGGCTTTGTCACTAGGCGTCCCTCTCCGGAAAGTATTCAGCGTTGGGTGAAGCGTGGGAAAACGCTGCAGGTCTTTTCTCTGCGTAGGCCACCCTCACTTTTGTCTGAACTTCGGCTGATCATATTGTGTGCCGCCATCCTGCCAGCCCGCCAGCTCTATTGTCGCAAAGAACCTCTACAAAAAAAAAGTTTCGCTAACGACAAAATGTTAATAATTGTATTAGTGCAAAAAAAAAAACAAGTTATGTCAGAAAAGTTATTACGGATTACAGTTAAAAAATTAACTGACGAGGCTAACGTTTCAAACGAGCACTCTACGACAGAGCATGTTAATGCTACCTGTATGATTGCAAAAGAATCTTCAAAATATAAGCAGCCGTCACATATATTCCTCATAGAATATGAAAGTGCATTTTTTATTCAGTCAGAACATCGCCTTTTATGTAGTCTTGCGTAATCAGTGCGTCGCGGACTTGTGTGTGAAGAACACAACGGTAAACTACCTATACAGAATGCACATCGCTCGCACTTTTTCAGAGAAAATGATAATATCCAATTCAGAATAGATACAAAGAAGGCAAACCCCTGAATGCGTATGCAAATTTCTTTATTAGGAATAGGCCGTCAACGGAGAACCTGTTCATAACGTCTGAATTGTAGACAGCTCTGCTCTCCGTATTTATCGAAGCAGAAAACGCCGAGTGTGATTGATGGCCACACAAAGCGTTATTCGGAACTATAGTACAAGAAACGCGGACGACACAATTACATTTAGTTCTTTTGCGTGGTCCGCGTCTGTTGTATTTTATAATAGGCACGCATAGACGGTAGCCAATTTAATCTTCGTGAGATATTCTGCAGCACGCCAATATAATGTTCTAGCAGCGTCACTTAATAAAGATAGAGATGGAGCGGGATCAATTTATTTTGCGCTTCAAAAGTAAATGTAATATATAAGCCTTGCCCTTCTCTAGCGTAGGGCTGAAATATTGAGGGCAAATATTTTGTCTTGTACCGACGGCAGGCTAAGAAATAAAGATTCCAGGGATACCTTTAGACAGAGAGACAGAAGTGAGCGATAGCAAACAAAAACGGGCAAATATACTGAGCGACATCAGTAATGAAAAATTGACATCCGTGGGACAAGCAATGCGGATAGTATGTAACCGATGATTTATAAGAGTAGCAGAGTTGGCTCTACGAGGAGGAAAAATATACAAGTGGGGAGGGGGCGGTAGCAATGAGCAGAGAGTCAGGTGGAGAGTTGAAACAAAAAAAAAAAAGAAGGAACAAGGGGTGCATTAGGTATTAATAAATGCACTGATTCCTCCCTAGAACTTCCGGCATTGTAAGAAAAAATATATTGTGTGTATGTGATGCCCACTGTATACGCAGGGTACACACCTATATCGTTCTTAACCTCGCGTGAATAAGGCTGCCCCAACTCTCGCAGGACTAGGTTAATCTCTAGGGGTGCGCCAATATTCTCTCTCTCAACTGTCCACGCAGAACCTAATGATGCGCATAAGAATGATAGAATATTGAATCGAGTATTGAATAAGAAATAGTAGATGTGTTTAACTATAACGGAAGGCACATAACCAGTCCCATATTCCTGCATGTCACACTTGAACTCGTAGGTGACATTTGTCATATGCCAATGCCAAGAACCTTATTTTGGAGACGTGTGCTGGCGCGATGTACGTGTTGGCTCGATGCTCTGTACTCAAAGTGGAACGTGATGCAACCGAGGCAGGCTCTTGCTTCGATTGGCACCGGTCCTTCTTTAGCCTTCAGCGTGCGGTTAGTCAAGAGCGCGGTGAAAGGCGCCAACAAAGTCGATGGAAAACTAGTGGCGAAAGAGGTTGTATGATTTGTCATGCGGGCGCGTTGGACCGAATTACCGGCACCGAGGAGCACATTTCTCCGGCTGCCATCGATCCGGCGCCGCTTCAATGATCACACGAACCGGAGTTTTTCTGTGATACCGGTTCGTGGACTGTCCGCCTGACATTTTTTTTCCTTGCCTGTTAGTACCCCTGGTGTATGTACAATTTATTAGACTATTTTTTCTAGGTTATGTTTTGTATTCTTTCTCTTTCTTGTCGTGTTTTGTGCTGCTTTTGCATAGCCTACAGATACGGTCACTCTTACTGTCAACTTTTACCTTGCATGTCTCCCTGGATGAAATGAGATGATTTGTTATTAACCACGCTCCGCAGTTTTTATTATTGACCAACACATCGATACATGCAAGTCTTATGCTCCTGCTGACTGGCCTTAACAATAAAAATATTGCCCAATGCTTCAAGACGAAGCAACTGCGGCCCATGTTTCTCTATGGTTCGCACCTGCAACCCGTTCGATGAACAGTTTGCGAAAACATTAAATATGGGCTTACAACGACTCGAAGATATTGTTGTCTGAAGTGTGCCTAACCTGCGGTGATGAAAAAACGTTTTCTATATTGTAGCCTCATGCATAGCTTTGCAAAATAATGCAAAATACAAATTCCTGTTATATAACAGCTTATATTTATGTATAGGAGACGTTATGTTTACGTTCGATCTAACCAACGGTGAGGCGCATTATATCTAGTACTGTGATGCTGCGTACGCTTACCCGTGGTTTGCTAGTATGATATGTCTGAAGCCATGCATACTCGGCCACTGGGTGTACAAACACAGATGCCTTCAATGGCCGGAAGCATCTGATCTACAGCACACTCTGGAGCCGACCTCTTTCTCCAGTCATTTAAGACCTTGTCGAGCGTAACAACTTAGAAGAGGGCGACTAACAGCAGGTGAGGAAGACATGCCGGTTTCTGGTATGCGCCACCTCAATGCTGGTAATCAAGAGAAATGTGGAAGAGCCACTTTCATAAGCCTTTGCTTTCCTTGCGCTTTTCGCGTTCACGTTTCTTCGCATGTAGCCATACCATTCTAAGACATCCGTTCGAAACCGTGTCTCTAGTTTTAATTAAGGGTTCGACATTCAAAAATGTGGGCTTCAAAACACCGGTAAAAACATTTATATTTCTTTTTGACATTTCCTTTGCTGTGGACTTCCTGCACAATCTAAGATCCGGTCTGTCGCTGTGAGCCATATCGACATTATAAAATGTGCAACACGGAATTGACAGAATAATTTCAGCAATAGTAGTTGGTAGGAATTTGTTTTGAGTAAATTCTTCATTACATTTAATAGACGGATGGCAGTTGCCTTGTCTACTCTTTGTTGGCAAATAAACAGGAAGCTACAATAACTACTATCACTACTGTCGTGAGCTAGCTAAGGGAGCTGTGCATTTCTGAATGGTACAGTGGCTGCGAAAACCTAACGGGATTTTTAAATATATATGACGGGAAAGTTATATCCCCTAAAATATTTGTCGAAGCAAAAATTATTTCCAACTATGATCGGGCTTTTTTTCCCAATTGCTGATATTTATATGATCCAGTAGCTCTCATTCATGATGACTTTAGTTGCAATGAAAGCGTACTGGGACATACAAAAAAAGGCCAGACAGAGGCATCGACGTGCGTTGAGAGTGTAATCGCAAGAATTTGTTGTGTAAATTGGACGGAGATTGCTTAGTGCATTTATTTTAATTTCTCGCTGTTCCTGGCAGTAAGTGCTGCCGCCTGGGTCGATCAAAACCTCGCATGCATCGTCCGGCTTGAACATATTCCAAAGAACGCTTGCATGTGTCCTTTTATGTGATAAATTCAATCTTTCTGTGACTCTGTTTGCAACCTCAGGTACCTGTACCTTGGTGACCCTGCGCATCATTAACAATGATTTTGTGTCTCCTGATTCATGAATTAACGAGTAGCGAAACAGTCTGCTGTGAAAGCTGTAGACGCCGTCCAAGCAACCTCTACCAACCAGTCCCAAAACACGTGCATCGTGCCGCAGATCTTATCGTGACCCTTTTTCTGGCCTTTGTAGATCCTATACGTTAAACTAAGCTGTAGCTGTGAGAGGTATCTTTATGGTATTTTGTGGCTTGTTTTCAACACGGCAACTGTAAACACGTTATTTCCTCATGGTAAAGTCTGCGTCTAGCAGAGGGCATATTTTTGAACAGGCTAATGCAACACACGCTGATGTGTATGCTGGTTTCTTGTGCACAGGCGTAGAAAATGAACCTTTGAATGCCGCTCCTCAAAGCAATCATGAAGTGCAATAGAAGGTTGTAGTCTTATTCATGTGCACATTAAAACGGTAAAGCTATTTAGTGTTCGCCCATTCGTCACGGTATAACTAATTTTTATAGATTTTGCTGTAACCCTCTTGAGATCTTGCGTGATAAAAGGGCACATAAGTGAATCCGAAAAACTTCGTTTTGAGACGGGTTTTAAAACGCGGCAACAAATATCCTGGATTGAGAGGCTCAATGAAATTTTGGGAGGGGGAAGAGAAGGAGGACAGACGGAGAGGTTACCCAGAAGTACCGGTATGCTACCTTACACAAAGGGAAACAGATAACTAGATGTAAAGGACGTTAAAAGGAACAAAGAGCGTAACACATACAGCAAATTTGTAGTTTATCGTGGAGGCCAGATGAAACAAGCGGAACAGTGCGTGGCAGGCCTTTACCGTTGACGATCACAAAGATTCTTCATCTCCGTCAGCGAGCGTAGGTCAAGACGCTCAAGCGTGCGTTATAGAGTTTGTTTGTCGGCACTGTATGCATATAATTAACAAATACTATGCCTGCGAGCATCATCGCAGCCGCACATATCGCATGAAAAATTACCAGCCTATACCGATAACAAAATAACGATTTGTGAATGCGGCACCAAGAACAGCAGCGAGAACGGCAAAGTTGCTTCGCGTCGCCATGGGATGGCTGGCAACCGCAGCATCAGGTCAGGGTCCTGGGACATGGATTCGAAAATTGTCCTGAATTCCCCGCGGCAATTACGACCTCTCGTGCTAGAGCTCCGCATAGAAGGGCGAATACATAGCATTTAACGAGGGCACTGCAGGTGACAGAATAAATGTTCACGGCAGAGCAATTGGTTTTAAGCGTTTTCTGGCAGCGTACAACGCTGAGAATATATATTAAAAGATGTCACGAGGAAAGACAAAAACGACTAAGAAAGAGGACGAGACACGAGGCGCTTATTCGTTTTATCCGGCTTTCAGGTAAATTTCGCTGATGGCACAGGCACCGCTCAGACGGCACGCAAGTCACGTCCGTCTTGCGTCGCTGGGCAGCGTTGACCCATGCGCACCGTGACGAGACGCAAGCAGAGGAAAAACCGGTCACGGTTGGCTGAGCCGTCGCTAATCGCTTCCAAAAGTGTTGGGATAAATGGTACACGCCAGCCGCGTTGTCGGTGCCTACCTACCGATGGTGTGCCTGGGGGTGCCATCATGGCAGGCGTTGTTTCATCACTCTACCGACGTTTGCTGCAGACACGACAATGTGGAAACAAGGCAAAAACGGTACGTCGTGTCTAAATGCTTGAAAAGACAACAGGGGCTTTGCGGAATGACATTCGACATATGAGCCCAAATGGGACGCAGAGAACATGAACATATACATCCCTTGTAGTGCGCGACCTTTTTAACGGCTGTGGGTTCTGTGGTAAGCGCATTATGACCAAGCTGCTACTTTAGGTTATACTGTTCCAGAAAAAACTTTTTTTTTTGCGTCCACGGGGGAGATAATTTGAGAGTTCGCCCATTGCCAAACTTTCTACCTTGAGTACACAAAAAAGGCCACTTATCTGCGCAACTTCTCTTTTTAGCATCGCAATTATTACTTGCTAGCTGGCAGTCACAGCACGCTGGGTGAAGGAGAAAGTGGGCGTTTTTCACAGCCATTAAACCATGTTTTGAGCATGTAGGATTTATTCAATGCAGGCAACTTGTGCGTAAGTATTTCACTATTTCTAATTTCAGGCCATGCTATAGCGTTACAGAAACCATCGCCGTTCACGGCGCAGCTAAACAATTTAGGCAGGATTAAGGAAGGTTAAACCAACAGTCCGGCTAAATCGGTGCGACATTCCGGATAAGCAGCGAGTTTAACACTCTGTCGAGGTCAGTCTCCAGCCTAGCAGCCCGTTCTTCTGGTGGGACAACAGAACAGCGCGTCTTCTGCCTCCCAGGCTAGGATGCCGTCCGATGCCGCGCAGAAAAATGGCGCGAAACAATGGCCGCTTCGCTTGCTCGAAAATGGCTTGCGTAGCAGTTGCTACGCCATAGGGCCAACCGACCGATCGAATATCTCACAATCGACGAACCTGTTGTATGACATGGCGAGATGAGTGCTGTCGCTATGATAAAGCTGCGTCTAGGTTGATAAGAGCGAAACAATGGCCGCTTCGCTTGCTCGAAAATGGCTTGCGTAGCAGTTGCTACGCCATAGGGCCAACCGACCGATCGAATATCTCACAATCGACGAACCTGTTGTATGACATGGCGAGATGAGTGCTGTCGCTATGATAAAGCTGCGTCTAGGTTGATAAGAGCGAACACTATTTGTGGCACTGTAGATGTATCCCAGGCCTAATGAAGCATTCCACTGGAAGAACATGAGCAGAAGTAAGCGGTAGTGAGAAGGAGAGCAGTAACACAGCGAGAGTGCCACTGCCTGCTCTCCATAGAACGATCAATACTCTTCGAGAGCAGGCGTAGGAGGGAAGGTGCTTCACAGGACGGGATGTTTTAAGGCGAAAGCCTTAAGGCTCTTAATTTATGTTTAAGGCTCTTAATTATTCGGGGTCATGACCCTGTCCGTCCGGCCCCGAGAAGTGTCACACTTCGCGAGATTCCGCGGGAGACCACGAGATTGTGCCTTTAGAGGCTCATACTCGCGGCCATGACCCTGTCCGTGTAGACGCTCTGCCGGCGCGCAGACTGCAACACGCTCTAGCGCATCAATGTTCTTATGTGCACAAGAGGTTTAGCGCGTTCTACTCAGTTTAGTTGCGTTATAAAACCATACCAATATATAGGGGGAGGGAGCAGCCCCATTTTGCCTAGCTCTAGTTTTTCCTGCGCAACAGCGCACATTTTCGTTGTACCTTTCCTCACGTCCCTCGAAACGAACTAATGCGAGCAACATGTGTACATGAACGCCACATCGTCCTTCTAAGAGCCATGTTGTATGCGTTGCTCGTATGTGCGCGCATCCTCATTTGAGGTATCCCAAATTTCCTGCACAAAGCCCGCATTTTCGTCGCATGTGCCCTAAAGTATTCCACAAGTGGCTAATTAGGCCATGTACAGCATGGACGCTTTGCAATCCGGCCGTGGCTCATGCGAGATCTATGGCTACTTAGTGCGGGGAGCCTCCTTCGGGCTATTTGGTTCTTCCCCACATGAAGCCCACATTCACGCTTCATGGGGTCTGCGGCGCTTAGAGCGCGCCTATATGGTCAGCCTGTGGGCTACTCGTGCGGAGGCTATTGATCTTTTTTGACGGGTTGTTTCATTTGATCTAGCCTAAATTTTTCCTGCAAAACGCCCATACTTTCATTTCCCCTTCCCTCATGTACCCTGCGATTTACCCATGCGGGCAACACGCGAACATGAACGCCTTTTAGCTCCTTCATGGCCCATGCTGGACCTATTACACTTCTGTGAAGGCAGTCGCATTCAGGTTATCCAGGTTTTTGTTCTCTGTAGAGCACACAACTGTTTCGCATATGCGGCCAAGTTCGCAAGAAGGCGTCCAACAGGTGTTCATGTGGGAATATTGTCGTAGCTCTTGCTACGCCTATATCACGTCCCTGTGGTACACATAGGAGGGTGACCAATTTAGGTTTCCTGCTTACTCCTTTATTACTACGTGCTACTGTGTGTTATTATGTGTTAATATTGTGTGATACATGAAAATGTTTTATAAATGCCGTTTTCCCGTCGTCTGTGTGTTTTTGGTTTTAGCAAGCCTTTAATACCGCTCCTCATGCTTCGTTATTATATAAACAATCCTGCCATTGCTTTAAACCCGCCGCTTTGTTTGCAATAAAAGTACCTCTCTTTGAAAACAGAAATTTTCTTAATGACTATCAACTCCGTTAACCAGAATGTCAGGAGTGCCCCCATTGTCTTCTTGCGACGTTTGGTATTTTGATATATGAGAATGTTATTGTAGAAGATGTGCATTGCAGGGCGGTGACTGAATTCTGACGGTCGTGCAAGTCAGAGGAGCACACATCATGGTAATAGTGTCATGCTATAGTGATTGGGGGCCCGTTGTATGGCACCACTGTCGCCTCAGTGGAACAGCGCCACCGGTGACAGAACTCTCGCCAGCGGAATGCCGAGGCGTCGTAACGGCGTAGCCAGTTGCCTTCAGTGAGGCGCGCCCGAGCATGGCCTTAGGCTTTACCCGTGGCTCTGCGGGGTGGCTTTCAAAGGTGAAGTGATCGCACGGAGCTTTTTCGATCAGGCAATCTTGAAAAAAGGAAGAGTTGTCCTCGGCAGGGAGTGGGTATTTCCGAACCCACCCGGCGCGTGGAATTTCTCTCATATGCTCGAAAATGCCGCGTGCGCGATTTCGCCATGGGCTAGGAGAATGCCATCGTTAGACACGTTAGACACTTATGAAGACCAATTCGATGCACGAGAACTGTGTGCACGACATGCGGCTGCGCTGCACTTTGGTCTTGTTTTCATTCTTCTCGGAAACTGCCACAAGGTCAAATACAGTCAGGCGTGAAGTGATGACGCCTTAGTAGTGGTACTTGTAGTGATCTCAGATTCTTCATGAAAACAAAAAAAAAACGCTCATTCATTCATTCATTCATTCATTCATTCATTCATTCATTCATTCATTCATTCATTCATTCATTCATTCATTCATTCATTGTACCTTTAAAAACCCTTTTGAGGCCTTACCTAAGGGGGGGAGGGAAAACAGTTAAAATACAATGCCTGTATTTGGCAATGTGCTGAAACGTTCAGGAGAAAAGAATAGCCGATGATTTTCAGGTTTCAGCCTTGAAACGAGATCTGGAAATGCAGAAAAAAAAACAAGCAGGAAAAAAGTAGGTGTAACGTTTTGGCAGGAAACACAACGAATAACACTCACGGGACTCCATGCACATTTAGGCTTACGTGGCTCACTAAGCCTAACCTTGAGACTACTCAGCTCAATAAGCGAAATGGCCAACGGCATCTCCGCATTGTCTTTGCATATACAACCATGCTCTGTTTGAAGACGCCGTAGATGTTGTAGACGTTTGACATAGGAAATCTTAGCATATTAATGCATTCTTTCTCTCGACATGCCCCGGTGGTTGTGAACAGAAGGGTTCGTTTTTCTGCTCTCACCGACAATATTTTCCTTCACCTGCTACAAAGGGCCAGTCCTCGGAATATTTGGCTTTTATTCGACTGGTTCTTCTCCCAATCCAGGAAGTAAACGGCAGTTGACAGTACATGTCCAGAGGATTTGAAGGCAATAGTTCAGATAATGCCAGCATAGTAAAATACAACCGAGTAACAATAGACAGCATGACGTGTTGTCTGAACCCCAAACCAATAAGAGAACGTTCTATATGACTGAAAGACTTGAAGTGATGTTTTGTTAGCTTAAGTTCTGCTTTCTCGGAGTGCCGCGTAGAACATTGCAAACAAACAAAACTAGAGCACTGAATAAATATTGAACATCTCACCCTAGAACAATCCGCGATGCTTAATTTTATTAGATAAGATTTTACATAAGCTGTAAAAATTTAATTGAAGCTGCTTTCACTAAAATTGTTTTTGGAATAATCGAGTACCCGTGCGATATGGGACCCTCGAACCGGTGGTCAGACAGAAAAGTTTCAACGCAAAAAACTAGAGCTGCCGTATTTATTTGGAGCAATCATGACTTTGGCAGAAGCTGTAGGATTGTTAAAGAGAACCGGCATGCCAAAAATAGCTGCTGAATACAGCACTAAATCGAAATATACTCTGCTTCCACCGGAACCAAGAAAACAATTCATGTTTTGCTTCCTGAATTCATATAGAGGCGTCAATTTCGATTTGATTGCATGAAGTGTGCTCTCGTGCTCATATTGCCAAAAAAGTTTTTCTGTAGACTTTCACACTCTTGGACAAACTAAATACGAATTTCTTCAGTGCAAAACATTTTGCGATTTTTACTTCTTTTTATTGTGTATATCATCCTGCTTCTTTTCTTGCTTTTATGACCGCTGTGGGAATTTATGATATAACATCATAACCTTTCTTTTCGCGAAGTTTTATAATACGGAGCCTTGGCTTCCTTTTCGGCTGTGCTGCCCCAACAATAATGATTCGTCTTCTTGTTTTAAATTTTGTTTCATTTGACTATATGCATTGCTGCATTTCTTCTGTTCGCAGTTAGGTCATTTAGTGTATTTATTAGCCCCTGAAATATCTTCTCAGCGGTAATTAGCTTGTAGCGTTGCAAGTATTTGTCTCAGCATAATCTAAATTAAGCATGCCCGTACTTGTGTTCCTAACGATGTTTAGGGGTAAACGCACTCATGGCCGTCCACAGACGTGTCAAAATTCGACCCGAATTACGAGCTCCTTTCCGCCGTCGATGCCATAAAAACCTGGCCTACGTAGAAGATGCGAGATATTCATCACTCCGTGTTCACAAAATGATATGACGTTGTTCTCCAATAGCAATCATTGCGGGGGCGAGGCCGCTCGAACTGCTTGCTGTGACGGCGATGATCGAGTGTCGATTCCAATTTCGAGAGTGGACGAAGCGGGTAGGCTTCGAAAACTTGCGCCGGAGGTCACGCTATAGCTGCGTGCAATAGTGGCCACGTTTCTAATATACATCAGCATTCCCAAGACCTTGACCTGAAGCTTCGGCTTCTGCTTGGCCTGCCACATTGTGAGGCATCTGCTCTTTCGCTTGTGGCTTGGTGTCACGTACGAGACATTTTGCTCGTTTGTTTTTTGGCGTGATTGATAACCTTACATGTGACATCTGCGGCTGCGACGAGACCGTAGTTCATATTCGTTTTGAGTACCCCACATATTGTGCGGAAATAACGTCTCTGTGCTGTGCGCTTCAGTATCTTTATTCACGCCTTCTGACGGAGACGAAGGTCCTCGTACAGAGGCCGCGGTGACCGTTGAAGTGAAGGCCTGCTACTCATTGCTCGACTTTTTTACGCACGTATTCACAACCGCGCTTCGACTCGACGCTCCACCTCCACTCCGTGGAGTCAAGAAAAGAGCCGCTATTTCACTCCACGGCCGATTCAGAATCGTGATCGGCCATCGGCGTTTCCTCCGACAAGGTCTCCTGTAGACCGATTCACGTCTGACATTCTAATTGCTGCGTTTGGTGTGTACGCAAAAGTAGCTAGAAACTACGTAAATTGTGTTAATAAAAAGCTTGCGCATTTTATTTCAGCGCTATAGCGACCATGGGTGTGTGCCCGAGCCGAGCTGACGGTCGTGTCTTCGCAGATGGCGGCGCCGGAACAGCGGATAGGGGAGCATTATCCAAGCTTATACGCTAGCCATTTTTAATAAGCGACACGGCAGAATCGTTCCAGTCGTGGACGGTACAGCGTACCAAATGTCTCTATCTAAATGTTTACTCCAAATTTGGCCTCCTTGAGTACAGTGGATAAGCGGAAGTTGACTGGGGCGCCTAAACTTTGATTTAACACTGTACCGTTTATTCCCTTGTACATACATAGCCGTCAACGTGCACCAAGGCCTTGCGCATGTCGTTCGTGTGAGGATGGGCAGTCTGTACAATCCAAAGAAACAAGGCCGAATACTTTAGAAATAAAGAAAAGATAGATGAGTTTGGTTGTTACCATCCATATTAGGAGTTTACGTAATTATATATATATATATATATATATATATATAGTGCCTATCAGAAGGCAGATTGGTTTTCTGAACTCGGTTTGCTTAATAGCCAAAGAAGCAATTCCATTTCAACTTATAAAAGACTGTTTAAGATGTTGCTCCACACTCGCATCTCCAGCTGTGAAACGGACGACCGAATGTACACAGAGCTTTCCTGCGCGCCGCCAACCTGGTGCCTTTGCATCTGCCTGCAAGAAATAAGCAACGACTATGAACTGTCTTGGAGAAACGAATCGAATGGAATGCTTGAGGTTGCACGTTGCGCATCTTTCCTCTCGTAGGTAATTCTGTGCGTGGTAGCCTTCTATCTGATAGTAGCACTTTCACCCATTATTATCCAGCCACATCTGGAAAACCAAGCGTCAGCTGTTAGTAAATAACAGCGATTCGTGCTGCCTGATATAAATATGAAAATAACCTTTCGTCTCCTTCATTCCACACATGAATCACCGGTTGATAATAGTTTGATGAAGATGTCACATATGTCCCTTTTAGAAAAGCATCCAGTATCATTCAGTATGTATTTTACAGATCAACTTCCATATGTTTACCGAATAAGCAATGTCGATTGCATTACCCATACAGCTAACAGCGGCATCTTCCATCTAAGCACATTTGTTACAGTTTACAAATGGGCGAGTGGATGAAAGTTTTTGCTGACTTCGGATGCTTAAACAGGATTGCAAGCGTA
The DNA here is from genome assembly GCF_055883805.1 of Amblyomma maculatum. NCBI lineage: Eukaryota > Metazoa > Arthropoda > Arachnida > Ixodida > Ixodidae > Amblyomma > Amblyomma maculatum. The sequence continues at coordinate 140,982,890 of NC_139346.1, forward strand.
GGTTTGATCAAATAATTTTGGTTTTGATTAGTAAAGTCGGACATACACTGGGAAAATAGTAGTCATATATAAAAGTTGAAAAAATGGTATACCAGAATGGAAGTAATGCTGAAGCCCAAACCGCTGCAACATCAGCCGTCATACTATATCCAGCGGTTCACCTTGCGTCATCCATGCCTTCCTTTGTACGCGCTCCCAGGAGTCTTCGCGTGGCAGTCGATCAAACGACAAAACTCTTTATGAGGCTCTTTCTATATTTTTTTCTTGGAAAAGGTCACACAACATCTCTGAGGTGAGAAGAATCACAGCTTTTCTAGTTGACATAAATGTCCACGTTACCGCAGACAAGCGACATACACACAGGCACAGATCACATGCGTACAATGAACACACTCCGTACGAGCCGTCTAGATTACCCAACTACCGTGTTCACTAACTTCCACCCTACATCAAATAAGCGCAGAAGGGCTGAATAAGGAAAACGATGGCTGGACGAAAAATAATCACGTCGGTTTTACCGGAGGCAGACATTGAGAAATATATTGTAGTGAACAGAAAACAGTTTTCGTGCGGCAAATTTTATGAGGACCAAGCGCATGTGACGGCGTGCGACTACATTCCGCGCTTACGCAATCACAAGACGCCTCTTCCACACAACAGGAAATAACATACTGATACCGAATTACTGCTAATATATCACAATAATCAGGCAGAATTTCCTGCTGAAAGCGTGATGCTGGCCACAAAACTGACCATTTTGCAATTATGCGCTCACACTATCGCGCACAGTAAGACCAACTCTCAGCGTGCAATTGGTGGCGGAATGTGACACATATGTGTTGGGTAACACGCACTACGTATGCGAAGGGAGCTCGTAGTTTAACCGTTCCACGCGGCCATAGAAAAAGCGCAAAGCGTTCTGCTTCAGATTAAACATTTGTTCTACTCCGTGCACTCGCTTCTTACTTAGCTGCCTCCTTGCGCACGAGGGGCAGAACGTGTAAACACTTCGGTACGCCACGCTGTTTCGTGATCGCGTTTTGTTGAATTTCTTTGGGAAGTCCTAAATACCTGTTCTGCATTTATCGAGTTCTAGGTGCTTCCTACCAGGGCATTCCGCCAATATACCGGCCCCAGTCGTCATGAAGAATTTCTTTGGGAAGTCTTAAATACCTGCTCTGCATTTATCGAGTTCTAGGTGCTTCCTACCAGGGCATTCCGCCAATATACCGGCCCCAGTCGTCATGAAGAATTTCTTTGGGAAGTCTTAAATACCTGTTCTGCATTTATCGAGTTCTAGGTGCTTCCTACCAGGGCATTCCGCCAATATACCGGCCCCAGTCGTCATGAAGAATTTCTTTGGGAAGTCTTAAATACCTGTTCTGCATTTATCGAGTTCTAGGTGCTTCCTACCAGGGCATTCCGCCAATATACCGGCCCCAGTCGTCATGAAGAATTTCTTTGAGAAGTCTTAAATACCTGTTCTGCATTTATCGAGTTCTAGGTGCTTCCTACCAGGGCATTCCACCAATATACCGGCCCCAGTCGTCATGAAGTAAGCGCGACTTCTATACATGCAGTCTTTCTCGTGAGTTTACTTCTTTTCCTTCAATTACTTGCCGCCAATAATTAGATGACAGTGTACCGCTCCCAGGAAGCCGTCACCGCAAGTCAAGCACGCCCACTGGTATACCTTCTTGCCTCACCTCCTAAACAAATGAGGAGAGCTACGGCAATGGGCTTTAGAGAGAAGCGTACCTCTATATAATGCACAACCTCATCGTCTCTTTCCCCAGACGGCCAACACGTCGGTGGCGCTAGCGCTTCTTGAATAGACAAGATGCTCTTTGTGTTGCTGACACAATCATACGGAAAGCATGTTATGTGAAGCCTACGGTTCTGCATCGTCCCGGGGCATTTGTATCAAAAGAGATAGCCTCAGATTACTACAAAACTGATTGAATGTTGCCTAGTTGGCTTCTGCCCTGCCTAATTGTATTGGAACTGGTACAGAAATCTAGATCGCTCGTTAACGTCACCAGAAACTATATTGCCTGGGAGGTTGTTTGGAAGCTGACAGACAATCCTCCGCATTCTGTGGTTCTTGCAAACGAAGCTTTCGGGACAACCTCAGAGGTTCAAGACCTACCATGTCAACCTAAAATTCATTGAATACGACGCATGTTTTCTACAAAAGCAAGCTAGGGTTCGGAAGTTTGGTTCGCTCATCAAAAGCTAATTCTTTAAATGTTTAGAAAGAGAATTCTAGATCGAATGCGCAACTATTACCGACCACATCGCCACGTTGCTATAACAGCCTGCATGAGAGCATGCCGGCATCAGTTCTCTTCGCATAAGCTTTTACGGTAGAACATTTACTCATTCCCCATCTCCCCAATCTCAATAGCGTATAGTGGTGCCTCATGCAGTACCCCAAAATGGGAATATTTTGATTTTTAAAATTGAGATGTTGGTTCTCGAAATTTCACGAGCCGAAAAATGTCTGAATTTTGCCACATTGATGTGCTTGCCAGCTGTCACAAAAAAAAAAAAAAAACTGGCTTGAAATAAGGAATTTCAGGCCTAATCTGCAAAATTTGCGAAGAATATGGCAGGGAGATTAATAACCATAGAACATAACTTGGTTAAGCGGTGGTCGCTGAGTCAACGCTATACCATAAAGATATTTATATTAAACGTAGTAGTGCAGGTGAATGTAATTTTCCGGCAATTATAGCACGGTACGAGATGTCCACGCACCGCTGCATATTCTCTCCGCAGTTCTAATAGTAAACACTTAATGGATCAACATATTTCATAAACGAAGCTGAACCGTGAGCCTTAACTTGCATCTGTATGAATCATTTGAGCATACATTTTCTTATTGCAAGAGTCAGCGCTTTAAAATTTCTGAAAAAAAAAAGTGAAAATTCTCCCAGTGGAACGTCACCTCTATCCAGCGTTCACTCCGCACGATCGTAGAACACTTCACCAGAAGGACGCGATGGTGTCAACGACAGTGTTACGCACAAAGCTAGCTACACATAGCAACAGCTTACCACGCACACACAAAACGTCGGACACAACAAACACACTCTTGGGACGAAAATATCGACAGGATGCAGGCAGGTACTTGCCCGGTGTAATTGAGCTGACTGTGCTAGAAAAGTGCGTTATTGCTGACACGAAACCTTCACCGCATGAAAGTCGTAATAATTTTGCACACAACAAATCACAACATCTTCTGGACAAGTTCTAGAGTCGTTGTCCTTGCTGGAGACGCCCTTCAAAGTACACACTGACGCGCCACCAGATGGCCTGCTGCATGTTGCACTTCAGTCACAGAGGCACGGCAGCAGGGGGTAGCTGAACACAGTCTTCAAAGTGGAGGTGTGCAAGAAAGTGCGACGTCGAAACCGTCAATCGAACATCCAGTTCTCTTTCATTCTAGCGAGGCAACAAAAGGGGAGGGGAAACGGGAATCTTGTGCGTCTATTTTCACGATGACTTCACTGTACACCACGATGTCTGTACACCTAAGGGAGTCTATTTACACGAAATGATTTCTTTGCCTCGTATTTATCGTGCAACCATCTCTCCCTGTCTTCATTCCTGATGCACAAGGGAGAGAGTGAGGAAGGCAGTAAGCAGGTCCTACGCCATAAAAAGCATCATTCTAGGTGGTAGGTGTGTAGTTGCAGGCGTGCAAGTTTGGGTATAGCAAGGTTTGAGAAGTAGGCACGGATTTGCATAGCTTTATACCACCCCGTGGTGAAAACAAAATTATGCTCTTTGTAGGCATGTTGCTGAAGATCCATGGCTTTAGCAAGCCTGCGCTAAAGGCAGAATACAATTCGCTGCAGCAAAGTTGTAATCTTTAGAATTTTTTGCTTGCCGTTGTTCTCACATAAAAGTAAACGACACGCCTCCAGTACAAAGCACAGCTGTGTGAATGAAGAAGCTTTGGGAAAACAGAAGCAGCGAAAAGAGTTCTGCGCTGCAAAATATTGTCACGTGGTAATGCGGCAAATGTTTACCAGGGCCAATGTTCAGAGAAAGGGAAATGTAAGAGAAATAAGTTAGAAAGACTACCTGTCTCTATCGTTCTCTTCACAGCGCAGGTTTGTTCAGTAACTCTCGCTGGAAACCCTCTTCAGTAGTATTACACTGTGGACTGGCTAGTGGAGAACATCTTCGGGATCTTAAGGAAGCCGGCGCTTTTAAGGCTAGGTTGTTTTTGGGCTCTACGGCACATCATATTCCGGGCAAAAACACTTGCTTCTAACTCTTCCTTGCCACCCACGCAAGGTACCGACATTGCCCACTGAAGAGAGAGATACCACGAAAAAATAAAAGGCTCGCTGCATTCAAATATACGCCGGCAAAGTGTGCCGCAGACTAAGACAGATACCCGCATGACGCGAAGCTCGTATTTCGTTCCTCATTGTGAATGTCCCGAAGTCCTGTTGTCCATCACTTCCACCACGATTGTTCAGGGGCTCACAGTAGCGTGCCGTTAGGTCCAGTTTCTATAAGAGCGTTTGCTAACGTAGTAAGTCCACTTAACACATGTGGAAGGATGCTTCCAAGCCGATCGCTGCTGACGAAGGAGCACTTCCATTCGAGGATGAAGTAGCGACAACGCCGTGATGAGGAAGCTGCGGACGGGTGAGCCGCCGCCTTAGCTTGGCCATATTCTCCAGGATGAGCTGGTTCTTCGGGTCAAGTGAAAGGGCAGCTTGATAGTGGCGGAACGCGCCAGAGTAATCACCCTGCGTTAGGGAAGAAAAAAAAACGCAAACAATGCCTTCAAAAAAGCCTAAAGCACTAAATTGCACATCGATTTCATTTGGTTCTTCACATTGTGCAGCTAAGCTCAGAGACTCCAACATTATCTCTGCGTTCTATATCAGATGTTAACCATTTTCATATGGAGTTCTCGCTAAATCTTATGGCGAAAGCCTTTATAGGCTCATGAGTGTGGACAGGATTTGTGCGCCCGCGGAGGGTAGCACGCCGTCGATGTCGGGAAATTAATTGATTGATGGGTAAAAGGACGGTTGTATGCGGTAGATTATGAAAACACGTGCTGTGTGCAAAATATAATTGACGTGGCTGTGTGCAAAATATAATTGACGTGGATTAATTAGATAATTAAGTATGGCCAAAAACTTAGACGTCAAAATAGTTAAACACGTCGATATAACGTGCAGATGTCAAAGCAGGACATGCGTCCAAATTGTGGAAATGGCGTCAGAATTGTGGAAAACCGTGGGAACTTACGGAAGATAAAAAAAAAACCAAAAGGGAAACGTAGAGAGTAAAGAATAAAAAAAAAGAGCAAAGCGAGCAAAAAAAAAAGAAGAAGCAAATGAGTGATAACAAGGCTAATCAGTGCAGAGTTGCAGGAAGGCTTGCGCCGCTTTACTGCACTTGAGAGAGGTATCTAAGCGCCTGTAAGAAATTTATATAGCTTGACTCATTTTGATGTCGATATATTAACTATATTTTACCATGTGGCCCTGGCTGCGCACAAAACAACCAGCTATGTTCTCCATATATATTTTGTTGCTGATCTAAAAAATATTTTCTAGGAAAGAAACTGCTTCGTAGGCCCGTTTGTCTTGAACCGTAACAGTTGTAATCGAATTATTGTTTCTATTTTACAGTGCTTGGAAGTGTGTCGTAGACCTAGCAGGTATTGATCGTCGTATTGCCGCAGGTTTAATGGCAGCTATAATAAACTCGAATCTCGTCGTACTGCAGTGCATACAAATTCATCTGCCGTAGGCACGGTCTGCAACTTTTCCAGAAAACAGTGCAGCCTTTTTTTTTTCTTTTCTTTTGCTGTAGCTACAGTACTGAGACAGAAATTCAGCCAGGCAAACAAAGCATTCCGCGATGCTGCTTTGATATTGGCCAACTTAGTGGATAAGTGCACTGCAGAGCACGCTTGCGTTTCAAGCATTTTGGCTCTCTGGAAAGCTGCAGCCGCACCCTAACCGCTAACCACCATAACCACTAAGTGCCACTGAAAAGTAAACGAGCACTATTCGATCCGGCCGTGTTTTGTTGGCAATGAACGTAAAAGGCTCCAGTGCCGTGTGTTGTGGTGTGTCAGCGCACGTTAGCGATCCGCGTTGCGCTAAAAGCGTTACTTTATCGAAGGGAAGTTTCGTGAACGCTTTATGGCTCATTTTGCTTATGTTCTTAGGAAACAGTATTTTCCAGCATCTCGAGATGTATGAAAAAAGAAGCTAATAAAGAAGCTCAAAGAATAATAGTGCTTTTAAAGACCACTGTCATAAAAGCAAAGGAATCGGACCCTTAAGTTCATACTCAAATACTCCGGCTTTGATGCTAATTGTACTGATTGAACAAAATTCCCGTAAAGAAAAGTGTTAGGCAAGGAGATACGATCTCCCCAGTACTATTCGCAGCTTTCTTAGAGGAAGTATTCAGAGACTTGGAATGGGAGCAGTTAGGGATTAGGGTTGACGGAGAATACCTCAGTAACCAGCGATTCGCTGATGACATTAGCTTGCTACGTAACTGTGGGAATGAAATGCAAATAAGGATTGATGAACTAGACAGGAAAAGTAGAAAGGTAGGCTTGAAAATTAATATGCAGAACAGTAAGGTAATGTTAACAGCCTAGGGAAGGAACAGGAGTTTAAAATAGGTAGCGAAGCACTGGAAATAGCAGGCGAATATGTCTACTCGGGAAAAGTAGTAACCGCAGATCCGGACCATGAAAGGGAAATAGCTAGGATAATATTGCAATGGAGCGCATTTGGCAAATACTGGCAGATTATGACTAAACGCTCGCCGGTACCGCTGAAGAGGAAATTGTACAACAGTTGCATCTTACCTGTACTGACCTATGGAACTGAAACGTGGAGGCTAAGAAAGTGGGTTCTACTCAGGTTGAGGACAACGTACAGGTCTATGGAACGTAAAATGGTAGGGGTAACATTAAGAGATAGGAAACGTGCAGAGTGGGTCAGAGAAATAACTGAAGTTACTGAGATTCTAGTGGAAATCAAGAAAAAGAAATGGGCATGGGCAGGACCTGTAGAGCGAATAGAGGATAACAGATTGTCGTTTGGGCTAACAAACTGGATTCCAAGGAAAAGAAAGCGTAGGAGGGGCGGCAGAAAGGTGGGCAGATGAGATTAAGAAGTTCACAGGGATCAAGTGGGTGCAGCTAGCACAGAACCGGGTAAATTCGAGGAATAGGGGAGAGAGAGGCCTTCGCCCTTGAGTGGGTATAGTCAGACTGCTGCTGTTGCTGCTGCTGTTGATGATGATGATGATGATGTTGTACTAACCTCCAAGTGTCTGATGACAGCGAGGTTCAAATGGGCATGGGCGAGATCTGGGTTCAGCCTTATCGCCATGAGGTAACTCTGAAAACAAAAAAAAAAGAAGAAAGGAATGGGTGCAGCCCAGTATTTTCCTGCATATTAGGCAATGTGTGCTAAACTCGTGATCGGCAGCAACTTACAATCTTGTCGAAGTTGGGACACAAATAGTCTTCTAAATTTGCATTATTACGCAAATTCAAAACGCTCTCTAAATGCCAGTACGCAGGAGCCTTAAGCAAACGTTTTTCATATACAGAGTGTTTCACATATCTTGAACCAAGGATATAAAAAAGCGGAGCATTGCTGGTAGCTGAAACTAATAATATGTTGTTTGCCATCAATTATTGCTCCTCTGTATATTTCTATTTTCATGTATTAGTAATTAAGCAAGATGAAGTATGCAAAATCGTATAAGGCCAAGTACAATTCATCAACGGGGTTTAACCTCCGACCAAGATTTTCTACTAACCTACCTCTACATAATTGTTTTTCCAGCAATTAAATAAAACTCGCGAAATATGAAAAAGTACCACGTGACGGCGGTCTTGCGCTGCTCTATTGTAGGACTGCCAAATACGTTTTCAATCAACGAAGCGCGTGCACTCGCCGCTTCGAAATGAGCGGCCGACGCCCCTACGAGTATTGCCTAATTGCCTAAAAACTGCGGCAGCACGTTCTGCCTTAGGATGGAAAGCTCGACCGACGATCAGCGATGAGCGGCGGACAGGCCACCGATAGCCAACACGGACAAAGCTTTATCGATCTATCACACTGAAAAAAACAAACAAAAAAAAAAGAATAAATTGCACGGTAGGCTCGCTTTTCTTGTGTCATGGCGCAGCCTGTCAATGCGGGCGGCAGCCGATCACTTCAGTGCGACCAGAGCACACGTTTCGTACATCCAAACTTAGTTGGGTACGCTGCAATGTTATGGTGCACGAGCGCATTCACCTGATATTTTTTCATACTACGCCGGCTTCCTTCAAATGCCAGAAAACACCGCTTCGTTGGAGCTAAATTCGTTGAAAAAACTGGATAGGCTGTTCCTGAATCCACTCCGCAACGTGGTGGAACCCACTTGGTCCTAAACTGAACAATAAAAAAATACCAAAAATCTGTTTAGTTACTACATTAATTGAGCGAAATCTAAAAACACTCTGAGGGACGCTACGTGGCGGCTAACAATATGCAGTTGGTTTAACAGAAATTCGCTGCACCTTTTTTTTAAATAGTTAGTTCCAGTTCGAGCCTTTCCTGCACTTCATTTGCTCTATGAGATAAACGATGCAGCTAAATAACAAAGAGCGACACTCGAAAGTAAAAGGGCGTTACATTTTCTCCGACTAGCTCAGCAAAATGACCTGTTAAAGAAGGGACTTATGTGTCCCTGGCTCGTTACAAGAAAGCAGTGCATGTAATGTGATTATTTCTCGGTAATGAACACCTGAGAAGCTTAGTCTCTCTATATCTTTAGATACTGAGTTAAGGATGGAGTGGATCCGGTTCGAAATAGCGTACCACAAAATAAGGCGTCAATTAAGCACCAGTAATAGAGATTAATTTCAACTAGTGTATTTTCTGCAATAGTGTTCTATAAGGCGCTCTACTCGGCCGGAAATCGACTAGGTGGTAACAGGTATACCAGCGAATTTTCGTTCCGAGCGAAAATGACCCTACTTAGTAGGCTGAAGGAATGGGATTGAAATTGACTTCACCATTTTATACAGGCTGAAAACGTAAAAAAATAATATGAAATTACGCCTGTTACCTGCTTTCCTTAAAGAGCCGAAGGAATGAATCACCAAGGTTCCCGAGCTGCGTACTGTACCTGTGCAGATGAGTTGAGGTCATCCATGTCCTTGAGAATATCGCCGTGGTCCGCGTGTATTCTGGCACATGAACGGTCGTCCACAGTGCACAGCGCGAGAGCTTTCAGGATGTAGTCCAAGGCCTGCGTTGAATGGCCGGTGAGCAATCTTTTTAGAACAGTATTGGCACGCGCCTAGGGTGTCCACTTTGACTCCTCTTGTTGCGTAGTTACTTTAAAAACACGAGGAAGTTAGAAAGCACGTCTCTTTGTGAAATGCAGTAATACAGAAGGAATCCCGCTACACTGCGTGTTCAAAGCAGCAACTGCACGAACTATTGACGTCGCTTGCGGTTTCTAATCACATAGTTGAAGCTAATGGAGTCCACCAGTATTCGGTGGAATAGCACCTTCTGTGTTGGTTCTTCAGTACGCATGCGCCAAACCGAAACGCGATCTGAGCTTTCGGGTCTTATGAACTCATAAACAAACAGTGGGTACAGATGACTCTCTTGGAGCAGGATGGTCTCTACTGAGTGTAGGAGGCATATCTAATAAAGCCTAAGGGCCATCAAGCACTCCACATCATCATTTGTGGTAGACTGTGTTGTAGGCGGTTCACGTAGAGCTGTTGGATGATGTCCACTTATTTGAAAGGCACCTAAAAATATCGATTTCGGCGCGGTTGAAGTGTTCTGTCTTTTTTTCTTTTCTCGATCCAATATGGTCGTCTAATTTTGAAAAGAATAAGGATTGCGTATTTGTGAAGCATGAATTGTGACATCACAATAAATAGCTGCATATAGGCCGCACGCGGCGCTGCTGCAGTAGCAACCAACTAGCCCGCACTTCTACCGCAGTTACAAAACACTTCGGTTCCAGCAATACTTTTTTCAGTCACGCAAGCTCATTCTGCGTAGCTCTTATGTACGCTTCTTCTTAGAGAAAAAATATTTCTGCAATTCAGTGCAATTTGTAGAGCTAAACAGCATCAACGTTTCTGCAACTGTTAATCAGGGCCGGCATCTTTTGCTTATGCTTTCTTCACTGAGCACTTAAGATAAACACAACATGGGTGTTATTATTTCTCTGCCGATAAGGCGAAAAACGAATATGAACGAGGAAATTAACGGGAATGTCACGAGCGTTGGAGCTAATTGCTTTTATTGTTCTGGTTGCAGTCAACCATTCTTTCCAACATTACAGTTTGTCGCGATTTCTACAGCTTTACAGGCTTGCAGTGCAAACAAAGTTTAATGTTTTTTTTTTTCTGCGCATACATACCTCCGCAGTGCGGTTAGTGAGGTTGTATAACAACGCCGCCGTATGCAGCGCCTCTCTGTGACTGGTGTTCGCGCTCACTGCTTCCAGAAGCAAGTCTTCAGCAGCACGGAAACTTCGAAGTCTCATTAGCAGTTGCGCCTGCGTCGAAATGAAGAAGAAGCGTTCGAAGTAGGGTTCGAAAAACAGAAACAATATTGAGAGTGTAGTAACTAACAGCAATGGTAAAAGAGTTTAGCCTCAGCAGCATCAAAATTCTGAAGGGTGGAGGTGGCAAGTCAACTGATGTAATATTGCCATTAAGACACCAGTGCACCTTCAGTCTTCAGTGGACTCTGGTTGACACCACTTCTAAGTTTTTCTCTCGTGCCATAGCATTCTAAGATACCGAGTGTAGGTTGCGTCTCTAATTTCTGATACATCCTCACGGGTTCCGCAGTTCTCTTATCAAAAAATAATCAACGTGACGCAGCGTTACGATGATTTGCCGGTTGGATGGGCCTTATGTGCAAACATTAATGACACTTTTGAAGCAATGAGGGTCTTCTAGTTCTTCGCTGTATTGCGTGGACAGGCGTGCTGGTTGCGCTGTTATGGGCGCTAGTAGGCTTTTATAGTTCGTTTTAACGCCTTTTGCGGAATATGTTTATTCGCTTGTCATGTTTCCACCCCCACCGTAAAACGTGCAGTCGCTGACGGCTAATAAAACTTCGACCACCTTCACTACATAGCAGCACAAGACAAAAAGCGAGCCAAGATAATTATACAAGTCTCTTTTTATGGTCTGCCCGCAAGAGATACAAGTGTGCAATATAGCGCTCAAATCTTCTACATGCGACAGGCCTCGGTAAGATATTGAAGAGTCTCTTCTTGCTAATTAATTCTAAGCAGCTATGCAGAAATCGCCGCGCTAATTAATTTGCCCCTCTGAAACCATCACGTGAAACCATCACTGTACCGATGGCGAACTAAAAACTCACTTCAAGAACTCTTTGAAATAAGTTGCGCCTAACATAATAGACAGAGTTATTTTTATTATTCCATAGAGTGATGAAGAAAAATCCGCAGACAAAGCTTTAGGCTGAACCAAGTTGAATTATGAGGGAGCTTTCTTGCAAGGTCGAAAAAAATTGGGGATACACTTAAGTTGCGCAGTAAAGGGCACGACGGGGTAGCGGTTCACAGACACGGACGTTGTCGTCTCTGTTTATAAGTTTTGTTTATCATTAATTTTATATTTTTCTTATAGCCCACTGGGCGATGACGCCACCGGTAAGCTGGGGCACCGCTTCTCGAAATTTAACGCGTCCTAGAAGCGTTTAGCGGAACGGGCTGTTTGCGATCGATGCAACGCCGGCAGACTTCGCCGTTAAAGGTATGACGCGACGGCGTTTCACTTACGAATGTTGATTCTTTCTTCACTTTTTCGTGTTATTCTTTATTTTTATATAAACAGCTCCTTAGCATTAGCAGCCATTGGCTCTCCATTCTGATCATTTTGATACCGTTTTACCCTCCTTTTTCCAAAGTTAAATTTTCATTTAAATTGAATATTTGATCAAAAGTCTCTAAATTTTCCTAATTAGTATCATCAAACATTGATTTCTCGTTCTGAACATTTCCACACCTTTGATTCCCCTACTGTGTTAACTGCGGAGTGTGTGGGTGTATTGCAGTCGTACACGAGGTGTGATCGAATACGGCGATGCTTGCTGCGCAGAGCGAGGTAAAACACGCGGAGCAAAAGTGCGCGGCGCCATGCGTTGAACGCATAAGGTAATAGATGCAGGCATGGCGAACCTCCGCGCCCGCTAGACATCTGTTTACCACATTCAGACCTACGAAGACTGGACAGCACCAATACCGACGTCAAACGCAAGCTTAGTGCCCTGCTATAGACTTCATGTTGTAATCTGGCGCCCTCAACCTCACCTAACCCACCGCCTTCCCCTCTAAGGCCTGAAGTCATCCTGATGAATAAAGAATGAATGAATGAATGAGACGTAACACGAAACTTGCAAGGGAACGCAGTACCTCAATAAACTAAACGCTACAGATGTACTGTGCATGTATAGTGCGGCAGTCTTGGAGTAACACGGATTACTTGAGTTTTTTTCAGGGCTCTTTTTTTTCTTCTTTTCTTCTCTCTCCTTATGCTTCATAGTTAGATTGGTATAACGGATGTCCGATGTTTTAATTTGTTCCCGTTCATATTGAACAACACATGAAATATATGACAAGCTAGTCGTGCTCATCGCTTGCGCAGCACGACTGCGGTAGTAAGGTTGGTAAAAGGTAATCATTTAGGAACTCTGAACAAAGTACCCTATTAATTAAACGACCCTTTCATTTCGCCGATTGCTACATGCCCTGACCTAAATGCACTATTCACAGGTAGCTTAAAAGTGTGTCGCCCATAAGGTCAATTTTACTGCTGCTTCAAGCTCAATGTTTTGGCACTCAACGCTCAACGATTCTCTCGCGATGAGCACTAGCTGCATTGCTGGCCCCCATCGGCACCAATGTACTCACTGCAGAATGTGCTGCCTCATCGAACGCTGGAGAGGTATGGCTAGACCCCCCACTGTTCCCCCCTCCAAAAACAAAAACCAGAATAAAACGCGTGTATTCAGTAGTGAGGTGCTGAAGACTTGGCGCAATGACACTTGCACTGGCACTGGAATTCAGTATGCATCATTTCATTTAGCTAACCGCCTGCTGGACTGCCTTATCTGCACCGCGTAAGGCCACTCGCTGCTGCTGCGTCGTCACTGGTGTCAACAAAGTCCCAAGAAAGTCCAAAAGTTCCAAGGAGGTTTTGGCGCTGAGAGCTCTTTTGAAAAGGCATGCACACATGGCAGATGTGATATCCTGCTCAGCTGCTTCCGATTCTTCGTTTTCTTCTTTGAGCAGGTTTTTGCTAGGCTAGCCTTTTGTGGCGTAGACCGCCAATACATGGTAACGTCTCCTCATGTGGCGCCAACCACTAACCAGTGACAGGCTGTGCGTCCGCGCGATCGTTGCGGCAGCCTGGTAGGGAGCGAGTCTGTGGGGTTTAGACTTTTCTCAAGGTGGTAGCCTTTTGAAAAGATAGTAAACACGACGACAAATTTTGTTGCATTGAGCGTGTTTCGCAGCAGACCACAGTCACCAGAAAACGTTTTCCCAACATTTTCTACCTGACTAATTTTCTTCTTTTGTTCTGAAATAACGCTTTCTGTGCCTGCTAAATACCCAACGCCATCTGCTGCATCAGAGAGAGAGAGAGAGAGAGAGAGAGAGGGAGAGAGAGAGAGTGAGAGCGCTAGGAGGAAGTTAACTCAAGTGTTATTCAGGTACCTGCAGTTTTGGGCTCGTTATGACAACTAGCAAACTGTTTAGACCGGAATGCAACGCAGAAGAGAAAACACATATGCGCAGTGCTGTGTATTTGTGTACTGTGCCTTGTAAGGTGCTGCAAGCAGCACGCGTTGCTTTGCACGGTGGTCTATATATTTCATTTTTAACATGGGAGCGTTAAAGGTCCCGTTCACGTAAAATCCGGCGTTGGCACCGGGAGCGCGTTGGCGTTGTGAGCGCAAAATCATGAGCGTGGCGCTGGCAGGCCGTAGTTAGCAGCTGACATGGCCGCACAAAGAGTGGACGTAAGTTTGCCTGACGTTACGTTTGGCAGGCGCTGCCGACTCGGGCCTCTTTTGTGTTTCCTCGTTTTCATTCCTATTGCTCAGCCTTCAGAGGCAGTGGATGTAATATCCATATTGCAGTATCCAAATTACAAAATTCTCTTACGCAGTCAACAACAGAAGATCACAGGACAGAGACAGAATTAAGGTTTCAGCCCAAGCCCAAATGCGCAGCTACCGAAATGAATAACTCTATATATCGAAATATATATCGAAATAGGAACTTAAGATTATCGTGGTGAGTCGCCCTATGCACTGCCCATGCAGTGATATTTTAATTACATTTTTTTAACCATCATTATCCTCCAAGAGATGCGAAAATGAATTACGCTCACCTGATGTACCTTGCAGTCTAGGTCGTCAGGAAAGAGCTGTTGGGCTTCTTCGTAAAGCGTCCGCGCCTCGTCGAGGCGACCGGCATTAATGAAGAACACGGCGAGGTTATCCATCACCTGCGGGTCTGGTTCCACGGCCAGAGCCCTGGGGAAAAGGCCGACGGATGGTTTCAATCTCGAAGCACTCTCAAGGGGCGTGCCGTACTGCTAAAGAAAAAAAATTGCACCGCGCGCGGAGAGAGAGTGACATACTAATTATTTTTCGGTAGTAAAGCCACGGATTTTGGGTACCTTGAAAAGCACAACCCTTATTCCGTTCTATAAATGTAAGTTAAATTTTGAATTTTCTTCCTCTTCCTACAGACACAATGTGCGCCTGTAGAGGCCAGCATGAAGGAATTCGCAGTGCTGCTTTGCATGTTATGGATCCTCGAAGCATCGTCGACTCTCCCTGCTTAAAGCAGCTAGCTCGGCCTGCGTATATGATGGTCACGCAAAATGTAATTCTGTCACCTCAGGTTCAGACATGATGAAAGTTGGAATTTTAGATGTATGGACACCGAGCCAATGAAAACTTCTTTGCCACGCATTAGCTGGATAACATTACCTTAGAAACCGCTGTAACAGCATTTAAGAAGGATCATGCCTGTTCAGAGCAAGCGTCAGAATCTGACGTCGAATCAGGTGACTAGATCCTGAGAAAGTGTCAGGCACTTTACCTGGAGCCGCAATCACGCCCAGAATGCAGAGCTATTGCTTAAAAAACAGACACATCCTTTTTTTTTCTACTATGCGCATACCTTTTGTATAGGCTCTCCGCCTGCCTGTCCAAGTTCAAGCTGCGCAGGCTTCTTGCAGCGTTCAGCAGCGCCACGGTGTGGTTAGGCTGAAGCTCGAGGGCGCGCTTGTACTGCACCATGGCTTCCTCCATTCGACCTAAGCAAAAGTGGAAGCGGCGTGCGTGGCAATATTTTGCGGTAAGAAATGAAGTCCAAACTTATTAACAAGACAAGCAGCATTCGCCGGTTTGAAAAGAAGCATATTCGTGTGCGAAAGCTGGGGCTGCAGCCAGCTAGCACGACGCCCTTATTCTTCGTAGACAGTGGAAACACTCGCAAATAAAAGAGAGAAATGCAATCCAGATTTGAAATACACAGTGTGTACTTCAAAACATAGAAATATCTAAACAATGATCTTTACTGTTATTCCTGCTTCCTACTAAAAATAATTAATTAAATGAGCATTGAAAACCTCGTTCGTTTTCTGCAAGAACTTCATCAAAGATGTGCTGATGGTATCGTACTTACAAAATAAAAAAAAATTATGCAATTAATAATGAGATATGATAATGTGAGTATTATGCGTCACGGAGCTGGATGAGCTACTTCCAGATACGCAGGGCTGGCTAAAGGGCCACATTAACCTGTGATAGCTTGCGGAAATATTTTAATGTTTGCTGTCTTCTTTCTCGATTTGTTTTATTTCGGCACACTGTGATGAGGCTTTTGATGTTTACTTTGGCTATTGATCTCTTTATTCCGCCAGTTCTTCTGAAATTATCCGTAAAAACTGATAGGATTAAGCAGAGCTGTCGCAGCTATCGAGGCTTTTATTACAGATAAAACACTCAGCTAGGATAAAGAAAAGCAATAAAAATATTTCGAGGATACATCTTCTTCACCTATGTCAGAACCTGTTCGTCTTGGACGCACAAGATTATTTCTCTTGAAAAAGGGGGGTCGATAATACTGATCAAATATCTGAGAAAGTGGTGCAGAAGCTGATACTAAAGCTTTTAACAGTGCCGCATCCTTACTTTTAATGCACGCCGTTTTGGCCAATAAGACATTTTTCTTTTGCAGTCTTAACATTGCGACCCCGAACCATTAACTTCGCAGTTCAAAGAGTATTGCCGCTGTGGAAGTTTGAATAGAAATATTAGATTTTAACTTGTGGCTATTCATATAATGTGGCAAAAAACGATTGCCTGGTTATGATTCTTATGCGAGTAGCAGAGGTAGAAATTAAGGACGCAGTGATTACGCTAGTACAAACTGTATACACCCGAACGAAGATCTCTAAAATAATGCTCAGACGGGAGCCATTCATGCTTTCACGTTACATCGGCAGTTGTTAAGTGTCCCCCTAATTGTTTTTTGCTTTCCTAGAATTTGTGCTTCAAAAACTGAGAGGTACTCCTTTGTGGTCTGTGCAGTTTGGTTTTATAGCAAGGTGGATATTTTTCTACGTTATAGAGCCTAACGTCCCATCGGTTATTTACCAAAACTAACGAACTAATATTTATTTTTGATTTTAGGAGCAATATTTTATTGCAAAATCGAAGGTACTCAAAATGACTGTGAAAACCTTTCTTAAATTCCCACAACTGCAAATGCGGCTGTTAATACAGAACATTGTAAATACGCGTACAAAAACTGGCTTATTTGGGTTTCAGGAATTGCACAATTACAAATTGGCACCGTTTGCATTTTGTACGCGTCAGCTTCAGACGTCGCGCAGAAGATAAACATGGCTAATGGCGACCAGTTACAGTAACGCCATTTTATCAATTTGCGATGCGCAAAAGCCATATTAACAAACTTTCAAATGTGCATTCCACGTTTGGTATTTCGGGTCACGTTGCCGATTTGAAAAATTGAAAAAGCGAACTCAACTTGGATGTTTGGAACCTTGAATTTCGCAACCGAGTATTGCCCTCTTAAAAAAACAGAATTAATAAATTTGATTACTTAACTTGGCTGAATCAATGCTCTAGACATTAAACACTTTACTGTACAATTCCCGCTTTGCTTTCTAAACACCCTGCGCAGACCACGCAGAGCTATCTTTCATAGCTTTTAAAGTCCAAATCTTTGTAGAGAAAAACAAAATGACAGGTATAACAGTGCGACACACGTGTCTACACATTACCTTCCTAAATTTTTAGGCTTAATTAAGTGGAGCGACCACCTGCTGCCTTTGCATGTCATTTCTGAACTTTGGTTTTCCAAAGTTCAATTAGGGTTTCACGCTCTGCTCGATTACCACGTTTCGTGATTAAGCTAGTTTTCATTTGATATGCTGAAGCGTATATCACATATCCCAGTCGAAAAAAAAACTCCAAAAATTTCTGGAATTAGAACAAAATGTTTGTGCGTTTTTTGACAAGAACCTCTTGTGACAAGAAAATTTCCTGAAGTAATATAATATTTTTTTTTTGCGTTTACAACAGAAACGTACTATACAACCAGGTACTACAGAACGACAGAAATATAAAAGCAATCCCAAAACATTTAGTTTATGACAGAAGTACAGAATATTTTATCATAATTTTGACATGGTTCGGTCGTTTGTTTTTTTCGACTGGGATAGTTCGCAGCTGAACAGTGAGAGTTGAATTCATAACTAGGCGAAAATCTGCACGCTGCAGTGATTCTGAGAATAGTTAATGTTTACAAACAGCATTAAAGATTCCGCTCAAAATGACATGAAAATATTCTGACTCGGTTGAAAGAGGAACATTTTACCCATGTATTCGAAATTTTGGATTTTGGCATTTAGTTAAGAACCACGGTATTCTTCGATTAAAGAAAAAACCAGAGGGGGCAGCAGGTGTCTTGCGAAACATTTTGAAACCAAGCAGTTACATCAGTGCTCGACTTCAGCTTTTCTGCCTTTTCTGTGAAGCGGCAGTAAAACAAGGGCACGTTGTGAGCCATGATGGCAGGGAAGAGGGACTTTGGTGCACCACATAACGTTGGACGGTCATCGCTTCGGCCGAAAGTAGCGCTTTTGAACACCCTCGAGTTTAAGAAACACGCGGCACAAGTAGTCATGACCAGTCGTGACGTCAAGGTCGTATGTGACGGCATTGTGACATCAGTCCCCATTATTAGACATGACCGGAGACTACGTCTGGTGGATTTGACGTCACACTGCTCCTGTGGCTATATCAACGTCCGCGCTATTTCGACACAATTTTGACAATATAGTAGTATACATCACAAAGAGGTTGGACAGCCCCTACTGTAGGTCGGCTGATATGAAACCGGTAAAGAAATTGCAGGGGTGCACTTAAGTCGCCTTAAATGTGGTAATGGAAAAGCATAGCGAGTTCCTTGCCTAGTGCAATTATAAGCTCATGCTTGGCACCAGATATTTAGTTGTAGCGTATACAGCCCGGCACATTAACAGAAAATGTCCAGCTCACCCTGCGTCTGTAGGAAGGTTCCGTAGTTGTTTCTGGCGTCAGCATTCACGTCGTCTGTGCTCAGAGCTAGTCTGTGCAGCTTTTCGGCTTGGGCCACATGTCCCAGCTCTGCGGCGAGTGCAGCCAGCGAGGAGTACGCCTCGCTAAACTCAGGCTCCAGCTCCACTGCACGCTCCAATAGAGTTCGGGCCACTTCCTTCTGGCCCTGTTTGCTGTGGAAGGATACATCAAAACCAGATTAAATTGATGGGTAGCTGAAGTCACCTGCTTTGTGCCGTTTATCCAGGAGCTTGACGCAAAGTTCCGCACCCAATCAGAGCGCTGGTGTGAGTTTTAATTGTGTTTTCGTGTGTTCTTGTGCAACATAGGGAATGAAAATGAATGAAAAATCCAACAGGCCAGTGATCTGCACGTACGTGGTAAACAAGCGCTCATGCGTTAGGCTAAATGACGTAGTTTTTGTCATAAAATTGATTCTTTATATAGTGATGCTCCTATGAGTTTCGCTACGGCAGATTTTAAGATGACAGTTCGTACTAGAAGTATCGCCAGCGAGGCGAAAAACGCTGCTGTAGCTCGCTCGAACACCTAACATCTGGATGTGCACGGCCTTGCAGGGTGCACTGCGGGCATCCAAAGAATGTCGTATAGCTTAGAGAAGTTCTAAAACCGATGCTCTTTGTTTTTCCTGCTTACATCCCTAGTTTGATAGCGCTAGATACTTTGAAGACGTCTCTGGCCGGAATTTAATCGGGTTAAAGTAATTTCCTGTTCCTTTATTTTTCTGGCATCGCTAATCACGCCTCAAGAATTCACGCAAGCTTTCTGAGCCCCGTCAGCCTATGTTTATCGCATTGTTCACCAGTGAGAAAGAGAGAGCTCTTTGATGACACAGATTTTAGCTGGCGGTAATATTCGGTGACATGCTACTCTGCAGAGGGAGGGGGGGGGGTGTAGATCAGGGAGTAAATATGGAAGTAGGGTTAGAGATTTTAAACTAGTCCTTTGTGGACACAGAAGCGCCACAAAACCCCGAAATATAACCTGACGTTCGGATGGTTTTCGTTGAGGCGACTTTTCGGTGTGGCTTTATTGTATACAATTTCGAGCACGAATCTTCGATTGAAAGGGACTAGAACGATGATGATATAAAACCATTCCAAAGCATTCTTGAGCCGCTTTCACAAGGTCATTGGTTGGCCTTTGGTCTGCCATACCTTTTCTTCACAAGACACGCCCACCAAGCAATGAAGTGCCGTGCCGAGCGTGTTCCTGTGTCAAGAGATGAAACCTATCAAAGCGAGTGCTCGCACCCATGTAGACGCCGCATGCATTCTTTTAAAGCCACCAACATCATCTAGAGCGCCGATAAAGAATTGGTAAATATTTGGGAGAGGTCGCTCCGTATCACGCGCGTAATTATTTACCAAGACCCTTTTCTATTGAAACCGATGTGGGCCACGTTGATGAAGCTACTATATTCGACTTGGGCATCGCTATTCGGAACACCAGGTGCTCAGGTGTGCCAGTTGAAGGCATATCATCGCTTGAACGTAATCAGCGTTATACTAAGTTGTATTACGAGGTATTTGTATTATACTAGGTTAGCATTGGTGTATGCGGGGACGGTTGGCCTGTCCGCATGCGATAGTTGCAGCCAAGGTCACTTACATCTGTAATCAAGTACCGCCTACAATGAAATTATGGGACTGAAATTCTTTACATCAGGTGGAGTTGCCCTGGTAATCTTTTACAGCTCCCATAACTGCAGGTTTAGGAAAAAGATAATAACAATTCAGTAAACTCATCGTTATCGCAATTCAGAACAGCTTATCTGAAAGTTCATCAGATGCGAATCTCTTATAATTTAAAATGTATTAGCAACGTCTTTCTCCTCAATTAGATACGCTACTTCTTCACTCACCATTAACAATTCATTTATGCTGACAGTGTCCTTCTGTCCCTTATGATTCGTGGTTTAGGCAGTGTTCCACCAGCTTCAATATTCGGT
Source organism: Amblyomma maculatum (assembly GCF_055883805.1). Taxonomy (NCBI): domain Eukaryota; kingdom Metazoa; phylum Arthropoda; class Arachnida; order Ixodida; family Ixodidae; genus Amblyomma; species Amblyomma maculatum. The sequence goes on from NC_139346.1 coordinate 141,003,584, forward strand.
TACTCTAATTTAAGGCGAAAGCCATCAGTGCAGCGTTGGACCGCATTCGCGAGACAGAAAAAAAAGGCACCGAACATTTCACTAGAAACGTGACATAATGAGTATAACTGGATATAAGGAATTGTCATAATAAGTCAACTAAAAACGGCTATCCTGTCGTGGCTCCCTCGCGGCAGATTTGCGTCAGCTGTTGTCAAGCTACCGAAGTGGCGAGTGGAATAATAGCATACCCGACAGATACTCCTGTAGGCCCTCTCATTTTTGCACACAATGCTAACATGCGCTTAAGCGGATCACTTGCGGATGCTGTGCATGCCACGGCACACTCTTGCTGTAAAGTTGAAATTCACTTTCGACTATTTAAAGAGTAGACAGTCGCAAAAACTTCAAAGAAACGTAAAAGCGCAAATGGCACGTATACCCGTGGCCGCATTGCTTGGCAGTCCAGTGCTAATGCGGCACTCTCAAAGTGGCGGTGTTCAATTTACACCCCCCGCACTGTTCTATATTACTTGTCCGCCCCAAACCGGATCATACATGTGCATTTTAGGACCCGACCAGTCCAACCACTTATGTAGGTTTTCAGTTCATCTAATACTGAGCCGAAATATTCCTCACATCACATCACTGTTTTCATACAAAGTCAATAAGCTCAAAATCTACCTTCCATCTTTAGGTTTATGCTTTAAGGCTATCAAGTTCTGTCTTTGTCATACATTTTGGTATTGGCCAGAAAGCTCTCGTATTGTCACTGCTAGCTTCGTGCGCCGGCTTTGATTTTGTAAAAGCAGTGGAACCTTTCACAGCCACATTTCGCTGCGCCTATTGATACTCCTTTTCTCATATATCATGCAAGCACTAGAAACCTTCCAACGTAGAGTTTACCACTGTAATGCTAACCAACCACAGTTCGCTGCGCTTATTGATACTCCTTTTTTCACAAGTCATGCAAGCACTAGGAACCTGCCAACGTAGAGTTCACCACTAAAATTCCAACCACTACAAGGCTTTCGACAAAAATATCACGTATGATATCATCTGACGACCAACTCGTCAGGTGATATCCGCGCAAAGGACATTGGAAAAACATATAAATAAGCAAATGAATAACTATGAAATCATGTAAACGATTAATGCCCTATACTCGCGCCAAGGCACAGCGTATGGTTACAACGGTATATAGAAAACGATTATATATGCACATACAGTGAAAATCGCAGCGTACTAAGAAAGAATTCGTGGACTGTTTTTAAACGACAATTGTAACAGAGATCTTTACTAAAGGCGCAATGAATGGTCACGTACCGTCTTTGCCAAAAGTAACCAGGCTGCATGTTTTGCTTCTCACTAGTACTATAAAGCCAATAAGGATTCCCACTTTATCACAACTAGTTGAGAAGTGAGAACAGGTGCTCACCTATAAATTTCAGAGATTTAGAGCTTCACAAGTGCTGTGAATTCGGTACCAGATGGCTGAATAGCAGACCCTGCAGCCTGGTTACTTTTGGCAAAGACGGTACATTACGAATTCCAAGCTTTTTCTGACAGCTTCCTCCGGTCCTGGTTAAATTTCTTCTTATCTAAACACCTATGCCTTCATTGTTCGCTAATAAACGAACGGGACATTGTTATTAAAAAGGTGAGCTCGTTCGCCCCTCTCTTTTACATAGTTGTGTAGACCGATTCTTCATCCGATACGTTTTTTGTGTTTCTAAGGCTACGTGAGTCTCTGAACTTCTATATTGAATCTGTTTCATTTAACAAGTATTTTCATTGATAGGATACAATAAATTCGCAATAAATTTTTCATGCTCAGAAAGAAAGGTCGCTGGTGCGTTAACTTTCTTTATTTAGACAATTTAGCACTTCGGAGACATATAAAAGCGGCACCAACATTTGGAATGCCTAACTACGATTCTTGTCCATTGCGCAGTTTAGTAGAACAGTAATTGAATTCAGATGCATGAAAACATTATTCGCATTTGCAGACTGTGCCCACATCATTTAGAGAAAATGATACAGAGCCCTAACAGAAAAAAAAAAAAAATGTCTGAGGTTCATCTCAGTTGAACCTGGTGATTCGGAGCACAAGCTCGATAAAGCATAGTTAGACACTAGTTAGCTCTGGCTCATCTTTTATTGTTCTTGCCTTGGTTAATTTTCATGGGTAAAGCTTGCTTGTGTTTAAGCAAAGGCTGTCTTCTGATCAATGAAGTAGTTCGCCACAGTAAGAACGTCCGAAACTTCCAGGTCACATACAACGGGAACGTGTGGAACGCCAGGTGCAAAGCGAAATTCTGCTGTATCGTTGGCACTTTTACCAGCTTTCTCTTAAAGCGAGCCCCTTTTTCATAGTCACTTTCTGCTGCTAGTCACGATCAGTAGCAAATGCTCGTCCTCGGCGCGAAACACTTGCAAGGTGGTCAGATTCGGCCTGGCGTCTTTGATTCACAGCCCAATGACTATTAAATGAAACCCGAGCAGCGCCTGTGCTTATATCAGACGAACCGCGCGGAGTCACATAGTTTGGTGCACCTGCCGAGTGAGCGAGTGGCGTCGGCTCTCCTCGCCGCAGCCGCGGTAGCGAAGCGCGGCGAGTCACGTGGTCAGGCGCATAGAAACCAGTTGCTCTCAATTGAAGGTCACATGTGCGGCGCGACATCACCTTCGGCTTTGCATGCGAAAAGTGGCGCTGCTGTTCCAAAAGCTTTTGTGCAATCTCAGAAAGGAAGTTAGAAAAATTTAATAGCGATCTTTTATGCGGCCTTCGCAAACTGCCAAGGCAATAACTGTTTTCTGATCAATAATAGCGGGTCCCGTCTGAAAGAGTTAAAAAAGAGAAAGTTCTTGCTTGCCTGTAAATGTTGGCTAGGTTGAAGTGAGCCCCTGGGTGGTTCGGATTGATGCTCAGGGCCAACCGGAAGTGACGCTCGGCTTCCTCCGTCGAAGCGAGGACTGTGCCCAGGTTGTTGTGTGCGCTGGCATGCTCAGGATATAGTCTGCGGGGCAAAACATGATGAATTCTTTGAATTGCAGGGGTACGGAGCTATAACTGGGATTATTTATGTTGTTTTCCAAGGATCACTACATGTCATTTCAAGGTATAACGCGAGGAAGGATATGGCTATAAGGTATGAAGCAGAACTGCGCCATGTTTTATGAGGGCAACGACAACAACAATTGAACAAGGGCTGAGGGGGAATCTCAATTCGGAAGCTAAGCCAACGTTTCGACAAGCGGACTTCGTCTAAACCCAGACGAAGACAAGTCCCCTTGTCAAGACGTTGGCTCGGCTTGCAAACTGAGGCTCCATCTCAATCCCTTTTCAGTTCTCATTCTTACGTGTAATGCAAACTTATAAAGACAACGGAAACAGAGGAGACAAGTCATAGGGCTCGAGAAACATTCACCTGGCCCGATATGGGGCTGGCAAAATGACGACTTCCAATGCCTTTCTATTGATTACCACTAATTTGTTCCTCAATGAAATGAAAACAGAATGCGGACGATGTGGACAGCAAATGTTATGATGCATAAAAGGCTTTACGCATTAATACGTTTGAAACGTTACTGTTAAATGCCAAATCGAAGGAATCTGCAATTTCTGGTTCTCGTCATGGCTGATGCCTGATGGAATAAAATATTGAACTCAGAATGGCTGCCTTACAAACAAGCATCAGTAATATGTTTGTACCCAGATGCTCCTTCAATTATTTGTCCCATTAACCTGCTTCGTTCCTTTTTTTGCACATCTTGAGGACTTAGACCGCTGCTCTCTGAGGCACTCCTTTTTTCCTTAAACGTTAGCTCACAGACGGTGTGCGAGTGACGCAAACTATATTCAGTGTCTTCTCGGATCTTAGGCTCGCTATGCGATGACGGTGCGAGCAGACCACTTTTATTTTTATTTCTTCCTTTGTTGTTGAGCCTAGTTTCTTACTGAAAGACGCAGCGCGTATGCTACTGCACCACGATGCAGATTCCCTATGAACTCCATGACTGCAAATTTAGAATTCTTTACGAGTAGCATTCGTAGATGCTGTGGCCGCTAGTAAGATAAGATAATATGCTAAAAACGTTATTAACGATGCGTACATAGTTTCATCGCTAGAGTGGAAGAGACTGTGCGTATTGACGAACGGATGCATGCAATCTTGGAACCTACTTGATGGCCGCCATGTAGTGCTTGATAGCCAGCTCTGTATTGCCGAGGTCCTTTTGCAGATTGGCGTAGTTGTAGTGCATCTTCGCGTTTCCGGGTAGATCTCGGATGCCTGATCTGCGAATGAGAACAATAATAAAAAGTGTGACACAAAATGCGTACATGGGATGGGACTAATATACCGACGTATACATGTAGGTCTATAATATATATATATATATATATATATATATATATATATATATATATATATATATATATCACACAAAAAAAAATTAAATTTTTTGTCAGATGGCACCAATTTCTGTTTTTTTTTTTCACAATTTCTAACATCCTGCACCTACAAAAAGTATCATCATCAGTCGGACAATACCCGCTGCAGGGTGACAGCCGCTCCGATATTCCTCCAATAAACCCGGTCCTGTGCTAGCTGCATCCACTTGACCCCTGCGAACTTCTTAACCCCATTCGCCCACCTAGCGTTACAATGTAACTCTACGCCCACCTACCTTTATGTGCGCCCTGGCTTTTATTTATGTCCTTCTCTGCACACAGGCACACAAAGAATAACTGAAAGCTGCACTATATATATATATATATATATATATATATATATATATATATATATATATATATATATATATACAATGAATCAACAAGAGTTTAAAAACATAACAGTGGATCTATTTCGACGTTATGTTTTTAAACTCTTGGTGATTCGTTTTACCTTTCTTAATCAGTTGTCATCAACTCAGCATATTGTTCACAGAACACCCGTCATGAGAACTGAAAAGCTTTCTTATTTTTTAGCTTTCTTTAGTCGATTCCAAAGCTGCACTTCTTCGATCTTTAAAACTTGCTGCTTGGTAGGGTTACATTATCACGACTGATTTCATTCATGTACTATGTACTTATTAAAACCCAAGAATCACGCTCATTTTCCGGTTTTCTAGGTACATTCAAAAGAGGAAATTTCAATAAATAGTTCAAGCTATAATATTGCACGAGCGACTTTCTTTTGAAATTTTCTTAGTGGTAAAAACATTGGCGTGGACATGCGTGTGTACTCTACCAAAACATGTCTGAAAGTAAGGAAAGTCTGCAGAGGTTTCCGTAGTTATTAATAAGGGGCTAGGAAAAATACAATTGCACTTCAGAGATCTCTTTCTGTGTGATTATGTAGCGGAAAATAGTTGTAATTTACACGCAGTATGGCATCGCTCTTCTTGAAGTTTACAACCTGAATAAAATATTTTCTTGATGTAATGTTAAGCAGCGGGAAAAACGAAGGACAGAGTGCTTTGTGTGTGTCCTATATCTTCGTCCTCGATCTTCGCGCTGCTTAAAATTCCATCACGAACTACCAACCAGCCATCACAATAACGCTTGTAAAATATTCTCGGCCGGCGCCTCATGCTTAAGGTGATCGTAATGAAGATAGCAACTTTAAGGGTATGTCGCGACACCTTTGACGGTTGCCGCCTGGTGTTCCTCGTGCTGATTCTCCTTCGCGTACATGCACTCTGCTTCTGGCTTAATTACTAATAACTGAATTTGTGCGTTTCTCCAAGAACATAATCCTTAGCATATAGTCGGGAGCTACAAGATTACGTGAATGGCAACCAGATGTAAATATAAAACCATGCTAACGTTTGCGCTTCCAAATAGTAGCTTGCCTAATTCGGGTACAATGGTCCCGGTCGGTACGATTACCATCGTATATATGTGGAAGCAGCCGCCTGAGTTAGCAGCTCCTGGCATTTCGGCAATGTGGCCTTGTGACGTATCAAAACTCGCAAAGGAACCAGTGTTCGGCAATTTCCCCTGTCATCTACCAGCTCCGAGAGGCATGGTCGTGGTTTTCGCTCAAAAGGCCGACAACGCCAGCGACGAATTTTCTGGTCGCTGCTGCGTTAAAAATATTTTGCGCGCCCAAAAAACATCTTTATATGACTATAGATACCAAATTTTGGTGGCTATTTTCTTTTTGTTAATAATGCGTAAGTTCTTACTGCATATTAATCTGCACGCAGTTTTCGCTTACAACCGCTAAGTAATTTATAACTGAATTTTCTTTTCTCATCAGTTTAGATTTTGTTATCCGAGAGATGGCTGTGACGTCACAATCATGTCTTTATGCGCGGCATGAAAAAACAGCGACGCTCATTCTTCACTTGTAATGATTCCTGTTCTTGAGGCAGGCTGGTTTTATCATTGTAGTGAATACCAAAATGATTATATTGCTGTATTTTTTTCCCTCGCGTGCCCTAGACTTGTCTGGACGTTACAGACATCGCTCGGCTGTTCAAACCGAAACCGGAACAGGTGAGAAACGAAATTCGATTATAAATTATTCAACAGTCGTAGGCGAATGTGACGTTGTGATCCGTGTGCAGTTATGTCCTAGGCATCATTACAAATGATAAAACACGAACTTAAAAATGAAGCGTCTATAGTCCTTTTACCATACCATTGCCACGCCGCATTAATGCTGATGTAATCGATGTAGTATGCAGCCGCGCTATTTTCAGAATCAGTTTTTTTATAACGAAACGTATCCCTTGATATTCGAGACTCGTACATTACACCCGATTCTCCATTTAGGTAAGCAAGTACCCCTTGATTTAGCGCAGATTTTTAGGTTCCTTAAAGACGGCAACACTTTAAACAAACTGTAACAATCAAGATATAGCATTAGCAACCTCTATCATTAGTTTTTAACCTTGTTGTGGGCGCAGCATAACCTTGGTCGCTTTTGAGCCATAAAACATAATATAACTAACTAAATTTAATATCCAAGGAAATAACATTCAAGTAAGGTTTTCCATAGGAACCTACTTCGATGCCAATCTATTTAGAAAGGCTCAACAGGAGAAGGCAAAACATGCGTATTGCGCAGTCTTTGTCCTACCAATATTTCTTGAGCCGCATAATATGTCCCTCCAAAAAGCCAAACAGTCACCTTCACTTGTAAAAATGTACAGGTTAAATATACTGAACAGAAATATTAAGGCTGGCCAGCTCAAAATGCGTATGACATGATAAGACTGCGACGAGATTGAAATACACTGTTGGAATATGCATGGAATTTCAACGCACAGGAATCACAGTAACATAACATGTTGACTGTATTTTACGATGTGAACGTGCGGACACTTACTCAAACAAAGCTTCTCGGGAGGCCCAGACGTGGTTCCTCTCCCAGGTTTTCACGCCGAAGAGCAGTACCAGACAGCAGCACGCAATCAGGCTGAACCACCGGACCACTGCAGACCTTGCCTGAAGGCGCCATAGACCCTGGCCTACGATCAGGCACACGCCGATGCTGCGAGTGTGACAGTAAACGTGCCACGAAAGCCACCAAGACGAGAACGTAATTATTTTATGGCTCCGTGTTGTAGCTTTATATCAATTGAAGATGTATATTTTTGTTCTTTTATGTACATAACCGGAGAGTTCTGGAGGAATGAAGTCATGCAATAAATTGTATTGTGTCTCTTACATGAATGTGCGACGCACTTTTTTTTTTCACTCAACAGGGCACTGCTTACAAGTACACACTGCATGATTGCCTCTGAGACAGCTTAAATGCGTGCTAATGCCTCCCAAGCATAAAAAAAGATATCAGTGCCACATTTTGACGCAAAGCAAGTGGCGATCTGATGCGCCTACATTGAGCATTTTATATGGAGGTCCCTATCAAATCTCATTGTATAAAGAAGGTAACGCCGAAACTCAACACTAACCTGGACGATGCCCCGAACCTTGCTAGTGAATATGGAAACCAAATATCTCTTCCCTTTACCACTCGCATCGATCAATGGGTATCGTTAATTCAACATCGTTTCTTAATTCTGCTGTCTTAATTAAATTTCGCCGCTCAGATCTTCAGCCTAGCATGAACATATAGTTTATTCTGAAATACGATTTCCAAAGCGAGCACAAAGCTCTAAAGAAGTTTATCTAATCCAGTTAGAAAGGCGTACAAAAGGTCTTTTATGCACTGACCTGAGAAACAAGAATTCAGCCTGCCATGAAATGTCGCAAAAACATAACATATATGACAATTTATTCACGCTCACATTGGGTGTAACGAGGTAATGGAAGAGATAAACTTGCACCATCTTCCTGTGCGGTTAATCATTTTAGCTGGAGCTAAATTCTCGTATATATGCAAAATAGGAACTGCCCTTAGAGAGTTAAGAAAATTATCTGTCCATTTATGCTGAAACAACGAATCCACAACGTTTCAATGTCGTGAGTTTCATGTTTCAATAGTACGCCTACTGGTATGGCTTACGTTGCAAACGGCGAGTCTCCACTCCACAAAGTCCTGCATTAGAACAATTCTAACATATGCATCGCCAAATAGTGGTCATGGATCGCATGGAAAACAAAAAGGACGCGGAAAGCTGTGAAAAGCGAGAAACGCATCACAGAGGGAAAGACCTGTTTCACATCAAGTCATATGGCCACGCAAGAAACGGAAAGAAAGGAAAAAGGTTGTGTAGTCGCAGTAAATAGAATAGGGGTCAAATGCTTCCAATTACCCTCTGGAAGGAAACGAACGCTCGCGAAGACAAAGTTCATCCACTTTAGAACTTGCCAAGGACCAGAAGAATAATTAACTTTGCATAGTAATTGCAGCGTTACCAGAGCACCGAAGCTTTGGTCCCCATTGGGAGAGGAGAAATACAGTTCGCTCGATATGAAGCTCTTCTATGCCGAACGAATGGCACAATACCGATTCGTGCCCTCCATAAACTATATACAGCATACTGCGAGCCCTAGCGGGTGGAATGGAAATCAGGTCAAAATTTATTCAAAACAAAGCTTCAATTGTACGAGGAGAGACAGAAATTGCCCTCAAGATTGATCCAGTTGTACCGGCCAGTGTAGAACACCAAGAGGCGTCCATTTTGTATACGCCAATATGTTACTAGCGGCTTTTTTCCATTCCATTCCGGCAGAAAAATACGTAGCCCAAAAATGTTTTATTAGTAAGGAACAAATTCATTAGTCACATGAAACATCTTTTGTTACAGTATGGATGGAAATAGCAGAAACTACATACAACATTATCAGTTCGGTTTCGGCGCTAGCAATATAGAAAAGAAGTTAAAATGAAGGAAACCGATTGCATCATAATTTTCGGCCTAGCTGCATATCGGCCCTCAGAAAGCGACAGTTTTCAATTTAGAATAGTCACAGCTTTGTGGCTTAAAATTGTGATGAATTTGGAGATCTTATCTCCAAATTACTGATCTCGAGATGGTCCAAAATAACACTTTACGTTTTATCCTTGCTAACTACAACCGAACAGCCAGTATAACAGCCATGAACACTAATTTGTGCTTCCCTCTACTGACATCGTGCAGAAAGGTTTTCCGCATAACCCTGTTCCACAAGTTGTACCATCATCCCGCTCTTCGTGATCGCCTCATTCCCCGTCCAATTTATGTATCCCATCGCATTGACCATCAAAACAAAGTTGGAATTTTATCATGTAACACGAAATGCTTCTCGCAATCTTTCCTGCCGCGAACCTCACGAGACTGGAACCACCTTCCCGCAGAAATTGTTGGCATTACTAACTATGAGCAGTTCCGTGTAGCTCTAGCTAACATTGTATACTCAGGTGCTATTTGACATTCATGTACAGGGTCGTCCAGTTCTAGCTAGAACACGGTCACTGCTTTTAAAGCAACATTGTATCTGACGCAGGCAGATATCGATGCAAAGCGATGCAAGCGCACAGAGATACGGATGTGCTGCTTCAAATGGCCAGCCACTTTAGATTACTGCGTGGCCGGGTCGGATGCAATTACACCTTGAAAGCAGTGACTGTGTTCTAGCTAGAAGTGGACGAGGCTGTACATACTGTACTCTCTTCATTTTTGTGTATTTACCACTCCCTCTCTGTAATGCTTCTGGCCCTGAGGGGTAATGTAAATAAATCAAAAATAAATAAATACAAAGACTCGCTGCGCCCGTTCAAGAACCCTTTCCTTTTGGGTTAGTGCCTGCTATGTAGGCAAAGCTCGGCAGAAATTATTAAAGGAAGACGTTTAAGCAATGATGTAAGCAGCCTTTGCTTGTCACATTTGACAAGGAGGCAACATCAAAAGAACTAAGCACGCAGTAAGGTAACTTACATTATGCTGATCGGCTAGAGATGGGAAAATAATTTTGTGGGCTGCTTTTCAAGACGTCTATATTGAATCAAATAAATACAATCTCGGGGAGTTGCCTTCAACAAGAACAACAAAGAATACTAAATCTAAGTTGGAAGTATGCCACAAACATCAAGAAACTGCTGTGGTAGAGCGATTTGTAACAGAATCTTTTAGAAGGAAAAAAGAACTACCCTTGTTGAAGTGGTGAAGAAACCAAGATAGTCAATAATTAAATCCGTAGAATGGTAAAAGAAACCATTTGAAACTCGTTTGACAAAGCGCTTTACAATTTATTTTGATATAGCGCTAGCTTGCAATATCACGGAAAAACAACTAGCATAGATTGTCATGGGAAGACAATCTCTTCTTATATAATGTAAGTTCTGTTTCTACGACGGTCATTTAATAAAAGCAAGCATTTAATTATGGTGAAGTTAACACGCTAGTAGAAATGTACTATTTGGTTTCAGCACATAGTAGCTTGTGTGGTCAGATACAGCGATGATTATAAAGAAGTCAACACAATAATAAAGTTATGCTGTTTGGATTCAGATCATAGCAATATAGTCACACACATGGAACATTGTAAAGGACACAATGTCACTAAATACCTCTTAGAAGCCATAGTGTAAAATATAAACGAAACAAACCGAAAAGTCTAGAAACGTAATATCCTGGATAAGTAATGCCAGCATAAGGAGACACCTCTACACGCAAATCAGAGCAGCCCCCGTGAGGCCACTAAAGACATTTTCCTGTGCATTTATCAGCCCAAGTGCACCTTCTAGACCCTGCTTGCACTGCAGCGGCATGACTGGTAGCATTTGGACTAAATAAAATTCTAGTCTTCATCTGTGAAAAATATGCGGCGATGCTTTCAACGTTTAGAGATTTGTATTTTCAAGCGACACTAAAAAGATATAGTAAGTCAACCTAGACTGACAGGCTATTTTCACGTGATAGCAACTTTATTTTTTTTTTTGAGTACTACGCTTTTACAAAGAAGAAAATTGCCTCAAAGCAAAGTACCCGAGGCGTCATTACTGCCGGATTCCTGCAAATATCCCAATTAAAGGGAGCACTGCTTCGCCGTCCTAATGGGCAGACTACAGTTTAAATGCGAACACAGCAGAGCGGCGAGCGTAGTTAAGAAGTCGAAATTTCACATCATACACAACGCTAAACAGGTAACGGAAGCAAAGGCTAGACGCCATCAAGAGCGCGATAAATTCTGCATGTGGACGGTATTTGCAGCAAGGTCTGAATCGAAAGCTCTGAATGGCATGCGCGCTTTGTTCCGCTTGCCAGTCTGCCGGTGAATGGCTTCCGGATACCGGTCCGGGTAGACGTAACGGATGTTAGTGAGGAACGAACCCTTAATTGCTTTTTTTTTTGCTAGTCAGAAAATCTCAGCTGCATTTTAGCAGTGCAATAAGAACGGTACGCCTTCAAGTCAGGTTTCACCGCAGAACAGGCTCATTATTTGTAAGTTGTTCGCATCGCAACTTGTTCAACCATATCAAAATTGCAGGCCTGTGAAGCAGTTCCACCAGAAAAAGAGTGGTGTCGTTTTTGTTTTTTACCAGTGGCTGGCTTTGCTTAATTACATCAGCTTAGTTAGAAAAAAGGGCGCGTAAAACTAGCCACTATAGCCCCACTATATTTTTTCCCCGTGTAGTATGCGCTGTAACAGAGACGCGCGTGCCAGCATGTAAAATTCCAGGTGCGAGCACGAGGTCTTATTTATGTTTTCGCGCAGTTGAAAGGCGAAAAGGATATTAAATCTAAATATATCGTGGCCATGATATAATCTGAAAATAACTAGAGAAGTACTGCACTCATGCAGCGCCAACGCTTGTTTTGTGCTATAAAATAAAGCTTTCCCTGCATGAGAGTACGCAGCATGAGAAGCGATGGCACGCAAGTCCGGACTTTCTACGAGAAAAATGCAAATAAGATGACACGCGTTCTTCAAAATTCTGCTTTCATTATTTGCGAACTGCTATGGCCGAAATACGGCAGACTACAGTTTCGCGAACGTACCCCGATTTCTTTCCGCTTAGAAATCACAGGAAGCATTCTAGCAAAGTAGAAATTGTAACAATGACAGGAGAGTCATTCACAATGGTTGCCTGCAGTCGCTCCTAATGCTTAGTATGTGAACACGAAGTAACGAGGTCAAAGTGCTTCGTGTGATGTGAAATACGCCTATACGTTTTCCTATAGATGCGGTTTTAAAAAAAAATAGGTTAAGCTCCTCGGCTGCTCGCTTGGTTTAAAAGACCCCTCTACGCTTCCTAGCACACTTGACGGCAGCCCGCAACGCACCAAAAGTCACACATAAACGTTATTGCACTGATTGTACTGGCAATATTCACGAAATCGACACCTCGTCGCGTTTGCTCCGCGAACTAACCTAAGGAGGATCGGCAGCGCACGGAACCATATGATGACTGCCCTTCTGAGTGCTTTATCGATCAACGCAGAAGTTGTTGTCATAACTTTCTTATCAAAACATTAGCTACTTAAAATCCTCGGCCAATCTGCAGCAGCACGGTGATACCATCGCCGGTAAACATGCTCAGCAGATTCGGGCTGCGTGCTGCTGCGAGTGTAGCGTACCAAACATGTTTAAGCATTATTCCGGAGCGTCGTGTCAAAATTAAAGCTCGGCAGCTCTGTTGAATGGCTTTAATAATTTAGCGATACAGAAAATCCCGGATATATCATTATATTGCCTTCCCTTGGTCTGCAGGAAAGGTCTGCTGTTAGAAATTGCAGAATGTGAAGCCATGTCATACCATTGATGGACGTGTGACCTAATGACACATGTAATTAAACTAATTGAATTACTATAATTTAAGTAACTTTTTCTTAATATTCAAAGTAATTCGTTACTTTGTAGGTCCAGCGCTTCATTAATATATTTATTGGCATTACGGCAGCGATTTCGCAGTAGCATTAATTATTTCCTTTCGAAATTAGCTTTGCAAAACTGCAACACAGCCGTTTGGACAGGCAAAACTATAGGTATGACCGGTAGGGCGAAAGCACTAATGACGCACGGCAAGTCTGTTCCAGCGTAAAGGATGGGCAAAAAGAGGCATAATTAGTAGAACTGTCCGTCCGAGAGTGCCCTGCTGTCGTGAAGCGTACTGCGGGTATCCGACGAGTACGCAGTAGTTCACGAGTTGCGACCATCTCCCAAACAACACAATGTGAGGTGCCGAGTGGCTGAAGAAGTGGCGGATGGCACAGATGTTGCTAAAAACTGTAGTCCTGCAGGAACTCACAGTGACACTTCCTATGTTGGTTTCGTCGGCAAAGTGCATAGTGGTGCTTGGTTACACTCGTAGCCACGACACGTTAGCGGATAAGCGGAAGTGTCCATGGCGCGAACATTACCGAGCACAAGCTTCCAAGGCTGATGTCTCAGACCATATCTAGTGAAGCAGCGCAACGGCACACGGCCAGAGGAAGAAAGGGACAAACACAGCGCTGGTCTCAGACCAGCGAATCAATAAATAACCTGACCTGGCTGCTTCAAATGCTAGAGAAAGCTCCAAGAAGCAAGGCATTGGGTTTTGTCGCACCTTGGTGCCTTGAGCGCAATGAAAGTAACGATTGTTCGACCATGTTCCTGGCTTGGCTCTTTTGGGCCGGCTGTAGTAACTTGTGTGTGTGAAGGCGTGTGCAGTAGCTAAGAATAGAGGGGGAGGGTTATTTGTCTGGGATGAAATTTGACCAGAAGGCCAAAGAATGTGCCTGCCGCGTCAGGAGTGAGGTTCTTGTTCCTTTTAGATATGTATTTCTTAAAGCAATGTGTAATTTAGAAGCAACTGCATAACTAGTAGGAAGTAATTGTAATATAATCTGCTTATTTTGAAAATAGCAATTAAGTTGCTTAATTTTAGGTACGTAAGTAATTATGTAACTAAATTTCTCTTCAAATGTAAATATGCCGTATAGGTCATGTGGATGATACATATTAAACAAGATAGCCTCTTCCTTGTATGTAATTAGTCGATACTTTTACACCTATGCTTTCTGTATTAACACTACAAAATTCAACCCCTGCTCTCTGAAACATCCGGCCTAACATCAGATTGCATTGTTCACGTGATTCTGGCTATTCTGACTAGTTTTGATGTAAAGATGTCATTTAAAAATTAAAGTGTTGCTTGCATTCCTTAAGCCTTTGATACAGATGCAGTTGGTATTTGGAATTAGGGAGACAAAGTTAATACGACCCTGGCGTCAATATCACGCGTTTGCATGCCGTATTATAACATGCCAATGTGGGAAAGTTCACTCAACGAAATTACAATTTGAACATATATTTGGCTTTTAGATGCCAAACTACATCGCCGATTAAGAAATATGAAAGCTAGATTGACCTTGATGGGTACCGATTGTGCAATTCAGTATTGCCCCTCGAAACGACAAAAAACGTGATTAGTTAGCTTTAGTTCGTGTTTAGTTAGTTTTTAATTGTCTAATGATTACTCTGGATAAATGACCTGACGTCCGCCTTGTTGTTAAGTCCACCTGATCAAGTCACCGCAGTTTAATTATCGCAGGTTTGAAGATGAACATCTGTAAACGCTAAAAATATTAATTTAGTATATATGATCTGGTTGTGTTTTTCAATCTATTTATTTATTGCGATATGCTCTGTGGTGGCTGTCGTGACGCTGGGGCTATGTCGACCCGGCCTTCACTTGGTAGCGTGCAGAGACTCGGGGTTGAAGTAGGACTGAATCTTCGAAGTTGGTGAAATATGTACAAGCAGGTTTAATGGCACTTTGAGAAAACTTATTTACAATATTTACACGAAAAAGAAGGGTACATCAGCAAAATGGCAAGCGTTAAAAGTTCATAGCGAGAAGCGACTGGATGAGCCGTTTACCCAGGGCCCAGAGCGACATTTCGTGCTCTGCAGCGTCCTTAAAAACCCCCTATGTCCAGCCCCTCTCTGAAGATGCTGACCAACCAAATCCAGGGCACGCCCCTCAGGTATCGGCATCCAATCGAACACTTCACTGCACTGATGGTCTGAAGCACTGACTGGTCCGGCATTCATTCGTTGGGCGTGATCACTTGTTGGCGGGAAAAGCTTGGGAACGGCGAGGAGAGGAGGTACATTTCTATTCTTCAGCAAAGAAACCACAAGCTGGTTCTGACAAGGGGTTTTACTTCTCAGAAACCCGAGTGCACGTGGCGCCGCATAGGGCTCCCAACATGGTCCCTTTTCGACAATTGCAAATCTTTCCTGCATTCCCGGGAAATCACTTAATGGCCGTATGAGTCATGCTCCTTTCTTGTCCTGCACGTCAGCGGACATGTCACTCTGTCGTCTCCTTTGGATAGGAGGCATTCATCACTGGAGGATAGCACTTCTCGACTGGAAGGGTGGACAAAAGAAAGAAAGCACTTCCTGCTATTTCCCGCAGGGGGACGTTTCTTTGTGTTTTTCCAGACGTTCTCTTGACAGGGTCAATTTGGCATTTGCAGGTTGTCCACAAAGCAAAACATGCTTACAAAACAGGATTCCTGGAAACAGGCTCACTTAGAGCCATTGGACCATCACCACATATTCACAAAACTTATCCATGCCCACAGGCGAACAATAGAGCGCGCAATTGCGGATGCTTGGTCGTAACAGCCTCCTCCCCCGCCAGAAGAGTCTCGGAGGGCAGCAGTCCCAGCTGCTGCATGAAGAGACGACTTAATGGTCTGCACGTGAACGCTTGAAGCTCGCTGTTGCTTGTCGCGTTGTCTTGATTGTTGTAGGCCAAATTGCTCGAGCTGTCTGAAACTCAACCACATGTCGAAGCAAGCACTCGGCTCCCGTCTGAAGAGACCAGGTCAAAAGAAAACTGCCATTGTTGTTCGAGAAAAGCCCACTCTCAAGACGTTCAGGACCCACGTATTCCTAGAAAACCAAACGTGCTGCTTTACATAGTCACACATATACAAGCGCACGAAAAAAAAAAAAAAAAAACCTGATTATCAATTTGGATACATGGTGAGGAACATCTCGGACCGCTTAGAAAGAGCGGCTAAGCGCGTCCGCATTCCCATTTAACTTCCCCTTTTTGTATCTTATTTCAAAATTGTACTGCTGTAAAATCAAGCTCCACCTAAGAAGGCGACTGTTCTTCGATGTCGCAGTTTGCAGCCAAGCCAGGGGACAATGGTCCGTCTCTACGGTGAATTTGGCCCCTCCAAGATAGCACTGCAATTTTTGAATGGCCCATACAATGCAAGCGCATTCTTTCTCTGACGCGCAATAAGCCCTCTCTCTAGAACTCAGTTTTCTGCTCAAGTAGAGCACGGGGTGCTCATTACCGTCGTCATCTCTCTGGCAGAGAACAGCACCTAACCCTCGATCACTGGCATCACACTGGACCGTGAATTCTCGGCCATAGTCTGGAGCTCGCAATACCGGACGGCTAATCAGCACAGCCTTCAGGTTTACGAAGGAGGCTTCCTTTTGTTCGTCCCAGACTACATTTGTCGGTTCTGTCTTGCGGAGAGCGTCGGTCAGAGGGCTAGCCAAAGATGAATAGTTAGGGATGTAGTGATTGTAGTATCCCGTCAGACCTAGGAATGCTCGAATTTCCGTCTTCGTGCTCGGCCGCGGGTAGTCTGCTACCGCAGAAATCTTAATCTCGCTGGGTTTCCTGAAACCTTGACCTACATTGTGACCCAAGTAGTCCACGGTCGCCCTTGCCAGGCAACATTTCTCGGCCTTTACGGTTAGTCCAGCTTGACGCAAAAGGCTCAGTACAGCTCTTAGATGTACCATATGGTCCGCCCATGAGTCGGAAAAAACCGCAATGTCGTCTAAATAAGGCACCGCGAATGTTTCACACCCCTTTAAAACCCTATCCATGAGTCGGGAAAAACAAAATGGAGCATTTTTGAGCCCGAAACTCATCATTGTTGGCTGGTAGCTGCCCGTCGGAGTGACGAAAGCCGCGTATCTGCTGGCGCGTTCAGTGAGCGGTACTTGCCAGTATCCTCGAGTAAGGTCCAGCGTAGTCACATATGCCGCTCTACTGACCTGTTCTACTCTCTCCTCAATATTCGGAATAGGATACACTTGATCCCTGGTGAGAGAATTTAGCTTTCGGTAGTCTACCACAGGCCTAGGGTCTTTACCTGGAGCTTCTACTAAGATCATAGGCGAAGCATAATCGCTTTCCGAGGGTTTTATTACTCCCAATTCCAGCATGCGAGTTACTTCCCTATCCAGAATTTCTCTTTGCCTTGGAGAAAATCGGTAGCACCTTGATCGCACTGGCACGTCTGAAGTCAGCTCAATATCGTGCTCAGTCAAATCAGTTCTGCCTGGCCTGTCCACGAAGCAGGCCTCAAACTCAGTTATTATCTCGCCCAGATCGGACAGCTGGGATTTCTTTAGTTCTCCTCTCTGCTCCGTCTTTTTGAGAAGTTCCTGAGCGTTGCTTCCTTTTCCGCTGAGGCAAATCAAGTTGTCCCCCATCTCCTCGGGAAGGTTTAACGTTAGATTTACCACGGCTTCCCTCTGCACATAAGGCTTCATAAGATTGCAATGATAAATGCGCACTTCTTTACGCCTACCGGGAATTTTCACTGCGTAGTTAGTGTTAGAAAGCTCTGCAACGACTTTAGCAGGTCCTTCCCACTGTACTTCGAGCTTATTCTTGGGATCATTGGCTTGCTCCATAGCTAAGTCCTCTCGGGTTCCACTTAGAAGTCTCGTGAGATTACTAGAGACTGGCGGCAAGAGGTTACTCTCAAGAACGTCCTCATTCCGCGTCTCATCAAGCTCACTTTCAAGTTGACTTATCTGAGATGCCTCGCTCTCAAAGTTTTCTGACCCGCTATCTTCCGCATCGACCACTGTCTTAACTGCCGTTTCCTCCGCTGTGGAATTTTCTGGTATGAGCAGTGTAGCTAGTTCTCGCGCCTTTGAACGTGTTAAGGCCTGCACATCTCTGTCTCCGAAAATCAGAAGGCAAGCTTTGACCTTCTCGTAGTTGTCCGCGTCCTCCTTGTTTAGCCGCGCGACAACCTCCGCTGCCTCGCAGGGCAGAACCGTCAATAATCTCTGAGACCACGTGTCTCGCTGGAAGGACAGTTCTTCGCAAGTTCGCTCAAAGTTACCCAGATACAGACCGATATCCCCTGATATCACATATGGCTGCATGTACTTTGACATCTTGAAATCTGCCTCCTTGTTGAGAAGAGGTACCGCTAGCTGGGGACAATTGCCCGACCTCTTGCTCAACTCTACTTCTAATTTCCGGAGCTCAATTTCTAGCTCCCGCTTTTTTGCTTCTCTCTCAAGCTTCTCACGTTCGTGCTCCCTTTCCTCTTTTTCCCTCTCAAGTTCACGCTCCCTTTCCTCTTTTTCCCTCTGACGTTCGCGCTCCCTTTCCTCTTTTTCCCACTCTTTCTGCTGTCTGAGCTGTTCCTTTTTTTGACCGACGAGGTTCCATGCTTCACTGAGCTCCTCATCATCGGTTCCCAGATCAGTGATTGCCTTTATAATCAAGGGTTTTCGTGCCAAACCACTTGTATCAATTCCCAATTCCTCACACAATAGCAACAGGTCCGGTTTCTGCAGCCTTTGTAGGTCCATGATCGCTCCGAGTGTTGGCTACTTCCAAAACAACTGTGCAAACTACCAAACCTAAAGGCGTTTCAACACTTTTTACCAGTTCTAAAATCTAACCCTGTTCTAGAACCTGGTCCACATCAGAAGAAAAGCCAAGCACTCACCCACACATGCGATCGATGTTCCGAGCTGCTGTCTTGTTGGCCGATTGTTGCGCCTGCTTGTTGCTTGAGATGCCACCTCCGATCACCAGATGTTGTGGCTTGTAGCTTCAGATCCACCTCCAATCACCAGATGTTGTGGCTTGTAGATTCAGATCCCAACGCTGGTCACCAGTCGTTGTGCTTGTAGATTCAGACCCCACCGCTGCCACCAGTTGTCGTGACGCTGGGGCTATGTCGACCCGGCCTTCACTTGGTAGCGTGCAGAGACTCGGGGTTGAAGTAGGACTGAATCTTCGAAGTTGGTGAAATATGTACAAGCAGGTTTAATGGCACTTTGAGAAAACTTATTTACAATATTTACACGAAAAAGAAGGGTACATCAGCAAAATGGCAAGCGTTAAAAGTTCATAGCGAGAAGCGACTGGATGAGCCGTTTACCCAGGGCCCAGAGCGACATTTCGTGCTCTGCAGCGTCCTTAAAAACCCCCTATGTCCAGCCCCTCTCTGAAGATGCTGACCAACCAAATCCAGGGCACGCCCCTCAGGTATCGGCATCCAATCGAACACTTCACTGCACTGATGGTCTGAAGCACTGACTGGTCCGGCATTCATTCGTTGGGCGTGATCACTTGTTGGCGGAAAAGCTTGGGAACGGCGAGGAGAGGAGGTACATTTCTATTCTTCAGCAAAGAAACCACAAGCTGGTTCTGACAAGGGGTTTTACTTCTCAGAAACCCGAGTGCACGTGGCGCCGCATAGGGCTCCCAACATGGTCCCTTTTCGACAATTGCAAATCTTTCCTGCATTCCGGGAAATCACTTAATGGCCGTATGAGTCATGCTCCTTTCTTGTCCTGCACGTCAGCGGACATGTCACTCTGTCGTCTCCTTTGGATAGGAGGCATTCATCACTGGAGGATAGCACTTCTCGACTGGAAGGGTGGACAAAAGAAAGAAAGCACTTCCTGCTATTTCCCGCAGGGGGACGTTTCTTTGTGTTTTTCCAGACGTTCTCTTGACAGGGTCAATTTGGCATTTGCAGGTTGTCCACAAAGCAAAACATGCTTACAAAACAGGATTCCTGGAAACAGGCTCACTTAGAGCCATTGGACCATCACCACATATTCACAAAACTTATCCATGCCCACAGGCGAACAATAGAGCGCGCAATTGCGGATGCTTGGTCGTAACATGGCGTAACTATTTTTAAAGATTGCCTTGTCTTCTCTCTCTCTGAAGACTAAGGATTTGGCCATGCCATTGCTGTTACAATCCGGTTAGAGAACCTCACCATAGTTAGTGACATGTTAGGGCATGCGGCTATTACTTTTCAAAGCTCTTGACGCAGACTTTGCGAATAGTAAAATTAGAAGTGTTACCTATGCTCACTGTCGGTTCTTCATCGAAAGAAGTACGTTTGCGCCAATGTCATCTGATACTTCTACACGGTAGTGAGATACGGTTAGATTGATTTGCTTTGTGTGTTTGCTGCACTAGGCGGCACTAGGACATTGTCAATGTCCTCACGACATTTCGCCACCGTGCTGCTGTTGGTGCGCCATTTATGGCCACTGGATTCTAGCATGCACTTATCTAAAGTGATGCCTTCGGTTGCCTTTTTTTCACTCGGAAGCTGTAAGGATCCACATTTCTGATCGATTTCTCGCTCACATCTTCCGTAATGGTCTGACCAGGTGGCACTGGATGAGCTGCGATCAGCGTCCTAAACGTCACCCTTTCTAGCGTGGCCGCAAAATACCTTTCATCATGCGCCAGCTTCCAGAAATGTCCCTTTTTGTCCGTTCTCTTTCGTTGAGAAGCGAGACTCGCCTGCCTCACTTTTCACGTTTTTAGTTTTCATCACCTCACTCGCGACACACTGATGCCGGCTGGTCTCTGTAGCGCTTTATCCAACGGTTTCCAATGATACTGCGCAAATACTAAAGCAATGCTTTGTTAGTTGCGTTTTTATGTTCTCTGAAGACAAAACGTACACCATCTCTTGGACATATTTGCAGGTTGCACTAGTAGTGTTAGAGTGTCGCTGTGCCTCGGTTCCAGCCTTTTTCTTTTTTACTTTCCAGAGTAAATCTCGTGTTCGCTAAACTAAACACAATTCTGCTGGGTACATGAGTTGAGCAATAAGTGTTTTACTCATTTCACTCGGCTCCCAAATTGCTTTTGCAACATCCCAGCGCCTACGTTCACCCTTACTAACCTGAAAAACGTGATCAGAGGGTGCGCGTACACGAAAATCAATTACCAAGATTTCTCCTTTTCTACGTTTCCAAACTTCAGCCCTTTGTCTGCAC